>NC_041398.2:3931205-4231205 GCF_900747795.2 Erpetoichthys calabaricus
ATTATATTCATTGCATTCTTAATCTGAATCACAATCTGATTGTATGGGTGGTTACCTGGCAGGTAACGCCTATGCTTAGTCATCAAGTCGTCTAACATCCGCCACGTGCCCTCTTTTAATTGCGAGAAGCAGATATATATAGCCAAATTCTCGCGCTTCGTTGCAGCGAAGTACTGCTTTTAATTTTTTATTAAGAAGAAAAGAAAACCTTTTTAAACAGATCGAAAATATACCAATAACAATTTGTTAAGGATCTGTTTTTTTGTGAAGCTCCCTTTTCACAGCTGTCGCGCTACGGCGTGTGTTTCGTTTATTTGACAGTATGTAGATCGTGGTAATTACATTCATGGCATTCGTTTTCTGAATCACAATCTGATTGTATGGGTGGTTACCTGCCAGGTCACGCTTGTGGTTTGTCAGCAAGTCGCCTTACGTCCGCCACGTGTCCTCTTTCTGTTCCCAGAAGCAGATCATAGAATGGTTTTAATAGTTTACTTTCAAATAATGCAAAGAGTATGCGACATGTGTTTTTCCGTAATTCTGGGCTCATCAGGCGTACACACTCACAGCATCCCCTCTCGGGAATCGAATCTCTATCATCAGCGCCAGAGATGAAGCCCCTAACGTTGCGCTACGGCGTGTGGTTCGCTTATACCTTCTAATGTCTTCTCATTAAACTTTTATCTCGCGAATATGTTATTGCAATCCGCAGCGGGAGCGTTTCTATAAACTTAATTTAAACTTACGTTTTACACCGTGCTTTGTTTCCCTTATGAAGATGCTTGTATGCTTTACTCGCTCGTTTCTTATTGTTTCGCTCCCTTCTCAATTGTTTAATGAATTTTTTGTTCTTCGCTGTTTGCGGCTCCTCCTTCATTTGTCCCTACTGCGTTCACAGTCTTTTCACGTGATTACGTGGGAGGCGTGATGAAGTGACACTCAACTCCTCCTCCCACGGCCATCGAGCTGCCGTCCATTACAGTATATTGTGAAAAAAGAGGTTCCAGTTATGACCATTACGCGTTGAATTTCGAAATGAAACCTGCCTAACTTTTGTAAGTAAGCTGTAAGGAATCAGCCTGCCAAATTTCAGCCTTCCACCTACACGGGAAGTTGCAGAATTAGTGATGAGTCAGTCAGTCAGTCAGTCAGTCAGTCAGTGAGTCAGTGAGGACTTTGTCTTTTATTAATTAGTATAGATATATATATATATACACACACACACACACACACACACACACACACACACATATATACATACACATATACATCTATACTAATAAGAGCCAAAGCCCTCACTGACTCACTTATCACTAACTCTCCAACTTCCCGTGTTGGTAGAACGCTGAAATTTGTCAGGCTCATTCCTTACAGCTTACTTACAAAAGTTAAGCAAGTTTCATTTCGAAATTCTATACATAACGGTCATAACATCGACAACGTCTGCCATGTTAAACTTTCTTATTTATGGCCTCATCTTCACGAAATATGGTAAGCGGCTTCCCTGCGCTAACCGAAACCAATGTACGTACTTATTTTGGTGGTATGACACCACTCTCGGCCGCCATATTGAACTTTCCAATGGTCTTTGTTACTTAATGGGCCCATCTTCAAGAAATTTGGTACGTGGGTTCCCAACGCTAACTGAATCCTACTTACGTACATATATACGTCCATAACCTGCAGCTCGGTCCACACTCTGAATCCTCCAGGCACTCCTGAGCATAATCTAATTTTGAAGGTTGGGGCACCAGTAATGTTACTGAGAAACTTACAGCCACCAAAACTTTGTAATGGCACGAGATTTCAGGTCACATGCCTGCAAAAGAACCTAATTGAGGCAACAATCCCCGTTATACCCTCTGATCTCCCATTTCAATTCAAACGCCTCCAATTTCCAGTAAGGCTCTGCTTCGCAATGACAATTAATAAGTCTCAGGGACAGACCCTACAAAAGGTTGGCATTGATTTGAGGCAAGATTGCTTTTCACATGGCCAACTATACGTTGCATGCTCAAGAGTAAGCTCAGCACACAGCTTGGTCATATTACAACCGGAGGGGCGAACTGACAACGTGGTATACAAAGAGATCCTTAACAAATAATTATTGGTACATTTTCCCTCAGTTTATTATTTAAAATTTTAAAGCAGTACTTCGCCGCTGCGAAGCGCGGGTATTTTGCTAATCTTCATATAAATGTGGAAATACACACATTTAGCAAATATTTGCAGAACTGCTAAACTTTATGGGGTTCTTTCCAAACTGTTAAAGGTCAGCAGTCCATCTCACAATCATATGGTGTAATTATCAAGGAGCTGACTAAATGTAATTATGTCTGATCACTAAATAGGTGCAGAATTAATGACTTACTTAATTATGTGAGAACATCTATACTTTAAAGCAACTTAAAACTTTATGCGTATTGTAAGAATTTTAAATCTAATCCCAAACATCAATATTAACTGACATGTGAGTGTAACGTGTCTCTTAGAGAGGCCTGAGGTACTCCAGACACAAGTGATCAGAACACAAAGAACCTCCGCTCAGATTAATGAGAGCACTCAGCTCACTCGACTGTCCATGGATCACACTGTGTATCTCATCCTAGACTGTTTCATGTCTTCCACCCAGTCTCACCAGGATAGGCTCCAGCTCCTATACAAGCAAATTCAGACACCGCAGGAATAGATTTCTCTGCCAAACTACATTTACATATCACTTAAATCTTTTGTTTATTTAGCTCCCATTAAACTCTAAACCCCACTCACCTGTTTTCCTTCTCTTTCCATTTTCAGCTCAACCTTTTCATGACTGTTGTGTTCAGTCATTCCACACATCATGCAGATGCATGTGTTGTCAGTTCTGCAAAACATCTCCAGACTTTTCTGATGCTTCTCACAGAGTTTCTCCTTCAGATTTCTATCAGGATCAACCAGCTTGTGGTGCTTCAGGGCCGCTACTTCATAATGAGGCTGCAGGTGAGTCTGACAGTAAGAGGCCATACAGGTCAGACAGGACTTTAATGCTCTGAACTTCTTCCCAGTACAGAAGTCACACACCATGTCTCCAGGGCCGCCATAATTCTTAGATGGAGGAGCACTGAGTCCTGTCTTTTTTAATTTCTCGATGACTTCATTCAGCAAAGTGTTTCTTTGGAGTGCAGGCCTTGTCCTGAAGTTCTGTCTACACTGCGGACAGAAGAACTCTTGGCTGTGATCCCAGTAGTCGGTGATGCACTTCAGACAGAAATTGTGACCACAGGGGATGGTCACGGGGTCAGTCAGGGTGTCCAGACAAATTGAGCAGGTGAACTCATCAAGTAATTCACCCAGCTGGGCTTCAGCCATCGTCAGTCTGAGGAGAGACAGGCAGAGAGAATCAGTCAGACAAACAAGGCAGTGACTTGTGAAGACACGCAAGTGAAAGTTTGTCTGTGCTCAGTGAGGAGGAGGAGGAGATTTAAAGAGAAAGCTGAGAGCTCACAGAGAGAACATCAGAGGAGATACTGAGGGTGAACAGTTAATGTGAGACAGGAGCTCAAAGAGTGAAGATCAAAAAAGTGACAATATGACATACAATGACAGAAGAAATGACCTGTCACAGGGGATTTAATTCACGTCACTATTTCTTATTTATGTATTGCATACTACAATCCACATTAGACAGACTCAGAGCTCAGTGCAAATTTACAAATGGAATAAAATGAAAATAAAACACAACACATAAATCACCATAAACAGATTTGTAATGTTAGAGCCAGGCAGCCCTTAGCACACCAAGACAGCGAGCTGTTAAACTGATTATTCATTCTTGTTATGCTGGTGCTCTTTATTAATCAAATTGTCCATCCCATAGTAAGTTCCCTTCTCTAACTTATCAAAGTTATAGGACTGTTAGGAGGAGAAGAAACAATTGATGCTTGCTGCCCCGTATGCGACCTTCGATGAAATAATTTATTGCAGCAGTACTGTCTCTTTCAAATGTACTAACCCCCAATTCCTGTCCTTCCTTTTATTTCTCCAAGTACCCAATCGCCACAAAATAAGCTCTTTAATAAATGTCAAGCCATCTGTAAGCTTAGAACGCTGATTCTTCAAAACTTTTAAGGAACATTGAAATATCTTCGTAGTATATGTTTAATTATTCAGGCCATCTATCCATCCAGGGTCGCTCCAGTCCCAGCAAGCATATAGCATGAGGCAGGAACAGTCCCTGAATGGGGTGCCAGTTCATCATTACCGCTGTCCACCGTGTCGACACATTTGATCACAAAATACATTATTTAAAATGAAGTTAAAAATTTATCTGTATAATAAAATATATATGCTTTACTGCATTTCATCTAAAAAATGATATCAAGAGCTCCAAGAAGATAAAGCCAGGACATCTAAATCAATTTAGAAGCCAGTCGTCATTATTTGTAAATACGTGCACTTTTCCTTTGAACAACAATAATAATAATAATAATAATATGATAAAAAAACTATGAAAAATATACAGTATGAAAGCATAAGTGTCTCAGGTTGTGCCATATTACAACTGAAATGCAAGTTTACAGTGATGTGATTGTACTTATAAGTACAAACAGTTCTACAAGGAGCACCTGATGGACTGACTGAGTGCATTTATAGTTCTTGGGATGAAACTGTTTCTGAACTGCGAGGTTCGTGCAGGAAAGGTTCTGAAGTATTTGCCGAATGGGAAGATTTCAAATAGACTGTGTGCATGGCTGAGGCAGCATGTGCTAGATGCTGTACCCTGATATTTCTTTCCGCTCTTGACACAGCCAGCCGTAGAGCTTTCCGATCAGCTGCTGTAGAGCTGTGATTCCACACTCATATACGGTGGGTTAAAATACTCTGAGTGGTGCAGTGAGAGTAACAACGCTAAAGCAGCTATAGTATTTGGAATAGTTTGGTCATTCCGTGCACAATTATATGGTTACAGGATGATTACAATCAGATGCCTTAAACTAAAAAATGATATGCGGTAAATGTCAGTGTATTTGATAAAGCTGCGTCACGGATATGAATCAAAAAAATAAGGGGGAGCCACCCAAGCACTGCTTTGACGCTGGGTGCCACCAGTTTGTAAAACCTACCTGAAAACTTGCGTACACTATGGTTTGAGCTGACGTGAGAATGTGTGTCGCTTTATGTTAAGTTTAGTTTTTGTACATCATCATGTGAGTGTGGAAACGGGCGTACACAACATTTTTGTACATACGCACCATTTATACATGAGGCCCCTGAACACCAATATAGTTGACACACACAGTGTCAGGTATAAACATTTCATTGGTGACCTAGACGAGTGAATGCAACCAATGGGTGATGCTGAGAGAAAGGAGCAATGAGACGAGCACCACAGAACATATAAACAGCTTGTACACTGAATTCATCTCATAATCAGAAATATAGACATGTAACTGTATCAACAGCATTAACAGAAGATGGTTAACCATTGGTAATCGGAGTTTGCAGGGCAGTTAATTCACTGTAAAATACAGAGGCAGAGAGTAAACTCAGCCAGTGACAGTGCAGTTAGAGACAGAGACTAAATCACCACAAACTCCGGTTCATTGTCAGAAATGGTCTCAGCAGTAGTAGGGAAGGACAAGCAAGAGAAGCAGTCGGCAATGTGATTCTGTGACCCTGGATGATAAGCCGCAGTGTAGTTAAAACAGTACAGTCGCACGGTCCAGGGTGCCATCCATATGCCAGGGCAAACAGACACTTTGGAGGACAACAGAGTGGCCAAAGCCTGATGATGGTGTGGACAGGAAATTTCAACCCCACAAGCAAGCCCTCCACTTCTCAACAGCCCACATACACCCAAGGTCCTCTTTATCCACTGTGGAAATCTTCAAAGTGCTATCAAATGTTGTGTTGTGGTACTTTTTATAACTTGATGATTATATAAGTAGCACACCTTTATAATGCATTTTTTATTTCTATGTATTTTCCTTTGGCCATTTGTTGACAAAAAAGAACAAAAGGAAATAATGACATAATTTCGATAAATAATATTAATTCTTGGATATTTTAATGGACAGGATATCTTTTAATGTTTATCTTTTGTAAGGAACATAGCAGTATAATTTAAACAATTGTAGATCTCAGAAAGCAGAAACATTAGGTATGCTAAACTGACAAAAAAAAAAGTACCATGATAACAAACTTTAAATGTTTTATACTTTTAATTCTTGCTGTTCTCAATAGATATCTTAACTTATAATGATTAGCCATATTGTAATCATCATATTAGATTCATTTAAATGATAAGGTAACTAACTAACTGACTAATAACTCCTGTGGGCCCACCACCTACAGGAGGAACGGGGTCTCGGTGGAATATAATGTGGGCAGCAGTCAAAGGCAGAGGCCTTGGTGAATGGGAACCCAGACACACAAACTGACTCTTGGGACGGACATGCGGGGAAGGAGCTGGAGTTGGAGGGTGAGGTGGAGAGCTACCAACTAGATATACAGTAGTTGGTGGGCTCACGTCCTCCCACTCAATTGGTTCTGGAACCAAACCCCTTGATAGAGGCTGGACTCTCCTTTACTTTGGAGATGCCAGGGGTGAAATGCTTCAGGTGAAGTGTGCATCTTATTGTGTCTCTGCCTGGTCGATGCTGTATTGGAGTTTGTCCTGGAGAACGAGATGGCTGCTTTTTTGTGGCTGATGTTCACAGATGGGACTAAATGTCAGTTTGGAGAAGCCGGCCTTCTTGGAGGGCCTGAAGGGTATCCTGGAAATGGTCCCAGCTGGGACTTCATAGTTCTGCTGGATGATTTCACCGCTTTTGTAGAAAATGATGGAGACACCTGGAGATGCATAATTGGGACAAATGGTCACCTTGATCTAAACCTGAGTGGTGTTTTATTAGTGGACATCTGTGCTAGGCATGGTTTGTCTATAACGAACACCATGTTCGTCAAAAGGTGTCTCATAAGTGTACTTGGTACCAGAACACCTCAGGCCAAAGATCTATGATCAATTTCATAATCTTGTCATCAGATTTGCACACTTGGGTGAAGTGAGGGACAGAGCTCTCAACTGATTACCACCTGGTGGTGAGTTGAGTCAGATGGTGAGGGAGGCACCTGGACAGACCTGGAAAGCCCAAACAACCAATGAGTGTTGACTGTGAACGTCTGGGGGAGGCCCTGTCCAGAATATTTTCAACTCTAACCTCCAAAAGAGATTTTCCCACATACTGGGAAGGCTGTGGGAGGAGTTCAAAGAGACCATGGAAGTGACTATCAATTGGGGTCAAAGAGGTTCTAGCAAACCATCAGGCAATTCAAAAAATGGAAGGCAGGGATTCACCCAGGCTGTTCTCAGAAAGGGTGGAGAAGTGCTTGCCTGGACTGAGGATGTTGTCTGGCAGTGGAGGAGCTCCTGATCCCAATAGACACATCCTCTGTAGAGGAAGCAGAGCCATAAGATGAAGGGGATAAGCTGAGGTAGTTAAGCAACTCTGCAGACGCAACACCCCAGGGGTGGATGAGATCTGCCCAGAAATGCAGAAGGCTCTGGACATTGAAGGACTGACAAGCCTTTTCAAAGTTGTGTGGTCATCAGGATCCGTGCCTCTGGAGTGGCAGGCCAGGGTGGTGGTCTCCATTTTTAAAAGGGGAAACCAGAAAGTGTGCTCCGACTACTGGGGTACAACAATCCCCAGCCTTCCTGTGAAAGTTTATGCTAGGGTACTAGAATGGAGACTCTACCCAATTGTGGAACCTCAGATCCAGGAGGAGCAATGTGGATTCATCTAGGCAGTGGAACGATGGACCAGCTCTTTACACTCCCAAAGATTCTGGTGGGGGCATGAGAGTATGGCCAATCTGTCTACATGTGTTTTAAGGACTTAGATAAGGTGTATGACCGTGTTCCTTGAGAAAATCTGTGGGGAAGCTGAGGGAATATGGGGTTCTGGAGCCCTTTCTCTGTATAATCACAGTGAGAGCCGTGTCTACATACTCTGAAAAAACATCAGCACCATTTCCAGTCAGAGTGGGACTCCACCAAGGCTGTACTTTGATTCGTATCCTGGATGTGATTTTCATGGACAGGATATCAAGGCATAGCCTGGGTTGGAGGTCTAGTTCAGTGGCCTCAGAATTGCATTACTGATTTTTGTAGACAATGTGGTTCTGTTGGCTTCATCAGGCTGCAAACTCCAACATGCATTTGGAAGGTTTGTGACTGAGCGTGAATGGTGAGGGATGAGGATCAGCACCTCCAAATCTGAGCCATGGTCCTCAGTAGGAAAAGGTGAACTGTTCTCTCCGAACGAGAGGTGAGTTACTGACTCAAGTGGAGTTCCTGAAATACCATGAGTGAGGGGAAAAGGGATGGCGAGATTGAGAGATGAACTGAGGTGGCAAAAGCAGTTATGCTTATGTTATACCGATCTGTAGAATTGAAGAAGCTAAAATGAATTGTGAGTAGCAATACAGCAACTTTAGATAATAGCTTATGAGATGACACTTATTTTTGATTAACAAGCCCAGCTTGACCCAATCCTATTTTGTTGAACTGAAACTGGCTGAAATAAGCCTGGCTGGTTGAATTGGGCCAGACTGACTCACTGAGTGAACTTCGTGGCATATCACGTCATGTTCATAGTAACAGAGTGCTGCCTGGAAAAATGAATAAATATGAACTGAACATTTCCAGGTATTAAAAGTTCAGACATGAAAACAACAGCCATACACTCCATTACAGCCCATAGAATGCTGACAGGCAAGCAAAATGGAGCAGAAATGGAAGAGTGGAAAAAAAACATTATTTGGAGTTTAGGAGCAGCTAGATAGAGCTGATGGCAAGAAGTAAACTCTGGAAATGACCTCAACCACTCCAGAAAAATGAGGACTGTCACTGGTGATGGCATTTCCTGGGAGAGCTGAACCACCGATTGTATGTGCTGTTTGAGGATGTCCTATTGTGTTCACCTGTCAGTGCTCTACTGGCTCTACTGTACATATACAGATACAGTACATATATACATACATATACATATACATACTGTATATGTATATATATATATATATATATATATATATATATATATATATATATATATATATATATATATATATATATATATACAGTATACACACATAACACACACACATATATATATAATAGAGGGCTCTTCGCGGATCTGCCACTTGCGTATGGGGATGCGGGTGTACAATTTAAACAGATTGTTTTTTTCATGGGAATTGTTACATATGCATAATAGAAATAGCTATTTTACATTACAGCGAGTAATTAACCATAGTAAAAAAGAGTAAAACGTAAGAAATTGAAAGAAAATTATGTTTCATGTTGCGCTAGAGGTATTCGTTGCGTTTTACATTTTCATTGTTTTAAACTTAAACTTTAACTGTAAAATTTCAGTAAAAACAAATTTTTGAATTAACTTTTCATCAATATCGTACTGAATTTTGATTTTGTGTTTGGACTTACATCGTGACAATGCAACGTATAACTGTCCGTGAGTGAATATCGTTTCTTTCTCTCTAATAAATTAACCAACTTTTTTGAATGTTTGTCCCTGTGATTTGTTAATTGTCATAGCAAAAGCTATTCTAATTGGAAACTGTAAATGTCTTAATATGAATAGCATATCAAGATCTCATTTTGTGTCTAATGTTATCCACTGAAGATGTACTACATTATCTTTCTTGTCGCCTGTTAAAATTTTACATGCTAGAATTGTTCGACCAATTATGAATACAACTAATCCTTTCCTATTCCATAGCCCATCACTCAGACATAAATTATGCAATAATAATACATTACTGCCTTGTGCCCGTGACCCTGTGTTCGGATTCAGCGGGTTGGAAAATGGATGATACATTATTACGATACATTATTATGATACATCCTTCTTTCAATAGTAATTCGAAGACCATACGGTGTTAACGGTTGTATATATTCTTTGGGATATTGAAAGTTAATGTTTTCCTTTTCTGCAACATCACCACCTACTGTTTCAGCATAGTCTATTGATACACATTTAACCAATTTACCATGTAACCGATCAACAATTTTTGCGTTAATTTGTTTGACTTCATCATTTCTCGGTGCTAGGATTGCCCATGTACTCATTTCTTCTGTTGATAACTCTTCAGGATAAAATTCTTCAATAAGATTTGGACATAATAAGTCTTCTTTTATTGGGAACTTAAAGTGAGAAAACATAAAAATGTATAAGAGCTGAGAGCACAGGAACTTAGTCTGACAAAAGCACTCACACCAATGAGAGGTGAGAGGACCGCGGGTGTGGGCCATGAACTGGAAATGGTGGAGAGGATGGCGGTACTTGAAAAACTCTCTTGGCAATGCTCTTGTCTCAAGATTTTCTTTTATAAAAAAGAATATATATAAATATATATATATAGTGAGCACTGCTGCAAAGGGACCCAGCCAACTTTCAGAAACCAATTTTCTTGGTAATTTTCTTTTACTTTTTTTTTTATTTTTGTGGTAGCGTTGCTGTGCTGCAGAGACCCTTTTTGTGCAGTTGGAGGAGTATGAGGAGGGGTTGTGGAGGAAATGGCTGAGTGTAACACGCTATGTAAAACTGCACTGTTTAACTAATCTGTTTCTACACATCCCCTCCACAATTAATCTTTTTGTTATTTTTAAAGGTTAGCTTGCTCTCTTAATTAGTAAAACTTTCAGCTGCTCTCCTTCACATCGTACTTTGTGACAATTTGTCCGTTATGTGCAATGGATGTCAAATTTTGCTGGCTATGTTATGGGGACTGCTGAAGTACTAACGTTAAAGAGTCACTTGTTCTGCTTGATTTTCTGTTATTTGTCTTCAAGTTCAGACAAGAGGCATCTGCAGATCCACATCTTCAAATATGGAGGAGCCCATAACATCAGTGCCAGGACTGCAGGAAGGCCTTGTCAGTTCAACAGCTTATTTATTTATCTATTTATTATTTATTTATTTTGACATAAACATTTCCATTTATATTTATTTCCTTGCCAGATGCTTTTATCCAAAGTGATTTACAAAAGAGGTAAACATAATTTTTCCAAGCTACCTTTATTGTCCAAACTCTTGGAAAAAGTCATCTATACCCAACTGAAGTCCTTTCTGGACAAACATGCAATTCTGGAAGTGTTCCAGTCTGGGTTTAAAACTCACCACAGCACTGAGTCCTCTCTGTTAAGGGTTTTTAATGATATTCTTTTGACAGTGGACTCTGGTGACTGTGTACTAGTTATGCTTTTGGATTTAACAGCTGCATTTGACACGACAGACCATGAGATCCTCATCTCTAGGCTGGAGCAGTGGGTGGGCATCACAGGTTCAGCTCTCCAATGGTTTAGGTCCTATCTTTCAGATAGAAGTTTTTGTGTCAGCATTTTACTTCCACCTCTGTTGCCCTCCCCTGGGGGGTACCACAGGGCTCCATCCTGGGGCCTCTTCTGTTCTCCTTGTACCTGCTGCCACTCGGCGCTATTTTTCAGAAACACGGTATTTCCTTTCATCCTTATGCAGATGACTGTCAGGTGTATTTCCCTCTGAAGCGCCAAGGTCCATGTTCTGTCCAGCCCCTGCTTGATTGCCTTATTGACATAAGGAGTTAGATGGCATTAAATTTTCTAAATTTTAATGAGAACAAAACAGAAGTCATGCTATTTAGGCCCAATAGCCCCAGCGGGACCCCCTGCATCGACGTTTCCACTGTGGCTCAATTTGAGAAATCCATAATCACAAATTTAGGTGTAAAAATGGACTCCACTTTAAAACTTGATAGCCATGTGAACTCAGTGGTAAAATCTTGCTTTTTCCAGTTGAGGCGGCTGTCAAAAATCAAGCCTGTGTTGTCTAAGTGCAACCTTGAAACAGTGATACATGCTTTTATAACATCTCATCTAGATTACTGCAATGCGCTTCTTTTTGGAATTAGCCAGGCCTCCATGGCTCGCCTACAGCTGGTGCAAAACGCTGCTGCTCGATTTTTAACTGGCACAAGAAAGCATGAGCATGTTACCCCGAATTTGGCTTCCCTCCACTGGCTTCCAATTCGTTTTCGAATCCATTTTAAGATCCTTGTATTTGTTTTTAAATCTTTTAATGGATGTGCCCCTCTTTATTTGTCAGAACTGCTGCAACCTTACGTACCATGTCGCTCCCTCAGGTCAGCAGACCAGATGCTTCTACGCGTTCCCAAGGCACGATGCAAACTCCGAGGTGAGCGAGCTTTTTCAGTTGCAGCCCCAAAACTCTGGAATGATTTGCCGTTGCACGTTAGGCAGGCTCCTTCGCTAGCTGCCTTTAAATCCTTTTTAAAAACACATTTTTACTCTCTGGCTTTTAACCCTGTATAATATGTTCGGTTTTTGTATACTTTTTATACTTTCTATTAAGAATCTCTTCAGTTCTTATGTGTTGTTTTTCTTTGCACAGCACTTTGGTCAGCCTTGAGGTTGTTTTTAAAGTGCTTTATAAATAAATAAATAATTGAGTAACGTTAGGCTGGGAAGTGTCAAAGGACAGGTAACAAAAGATGACTGGCACAAGTGAAAAGATGTGATAACTAATAATGAACAATCAGAGAGTATAATCAATAAAGTAGTAAAACTTAAACAACAAGTCCACCAACAATATAAAGATGACAGACCATAGTTATTGTGTATTCTCCTTGTTTTTGACCCTTTTATTTATTCACAACACAGACGGGTCTTCTTAAATGCATTGAGGGAGTCAGCAGGTCAGATGGAGGTTTGCACCTCAGTCCACCAACTGGGAACTCCACAGGAAGAGAGTCTGGACTGAGACTTGATACCCACAGAGGTGCCATCACCAGACGCTGTTCATGACTGAGAAGGAGCAGAGCGCCTCACCAGAGGCTCCACATACGCAGGGCTGACCCATTTGATATTTGGTGCCTTGTATTAATCCCTGAGGGGTCCTTTCACATCACCTTTAGAGGTCTGAGTGCTGGGTCAGCCATTGTGCAGCAATCCTGTAGCCTCTGAGCCACCAAGGATTTTTATTACCACCATTTAGTTTTATTATTATTTTTATCTTAAGAGAAGTGACCCGTACTATATAAGTTATTTTTTAACTGCGTAAAACTGCTTCAGGTTTTATGTTAGTACAAAAGAACTTGGAACGGTCAGAGAGCTTGTCTGGTCCTGAGTCAGACGATGCTCGTGGCCATCTTATTTAATGCCTGCTAAGGACATCTGTCTGTGTCCGCTCTCACAATGGGGGCTCCTCACATCACTCTCACAGAACTGCTAAAGTGGGTTTTGAAACCGGTGGACTCTTGAGCGTTACAAATGGAGAGGAGAAGAGCAGACTTGGAGAAACTCGCCTGTTTGACAGTTCACTTCACTGGCAGATGGACACTAAGCTTGGATGCTCTGACCAGTTCAATCCCAGCTTCACCTGAGTCATTTCCAGGTGACTTCAGCTAAGCGAGCCGTTTGACCCTCATGTAGAGCAATCAGCTTAAAGCCTCCTTGAGGTCAACACAGAAGAAAGTTGGGAAACATCAACTTTAAACTAAAAGGATTGTTTTACAAGTGACATGAAGTAAATGAAACAAAACTAATATTGACTTTGGACCATACAGCATGTTTGACGGATTTGTGGAAAGATCAAATAAGACCAATAACAACTAGAAACTGCCTGCCTTGAGATACAATGAGCGACGAACTGGTGCAGTGCCTGCGAGCGCCGTGCAGGTGAAACCACGTGATCTGTGAGAACTGCACTCAAGTAAGACCAGAAAAACGGGATTTACAGGAAAGACACGGCTGCACCTCAAGTGACAAGCAGGGACTTCTCAGGTACTGTGATTATTATGGGCCACTTCAGGAATCTATGACAAAGCTGTCAGTTTGTAATTCTTTAACACAGAAACACACTGTAGATGTGTTCAGGATGGGCTTCATAATAACTTTAATTTTTCTGTTGCTATTTGTAAAGCTCACACGTAGGTGTGAAGCTGTGCTACACAAAGATATAAATGTCAATGTGGTTTAAGATCTCCAGGCCAGGTAACTCCGTCCTGCTCCATCAGCTCAGTATAATTTAACGTCTTTGTTACCAACAGTCAAAAACGAGATTCTGAAAGTCACCTGCCACCCCTCCAGGGTCCTGCTTGACTAGAATATCACGCGTTACTCGGAGCAGTTTTTAGTTCTGCTCTCCTTACCTGTGTATGTCCCTGATGTCCCGTGAAGTGACAACGTGACTTTATTCAATATGCCGCTGTGGCCCCCCGACTTCGGCAGGCGTTGTGAGGCCAAACCTGAGACTGCAGCAGGACTCAGTGTATCTGTCAGCTCTCCGGCTGCTCTTCTACATTACAAACACACCGCAACCAGGAAGTGCAGGTTTGTGAATAAAGTAACCGACAGGAATGCTGTCTGGTGAGTCTTCATCGGTCACGGGGCCCACTTTACCATCGGGTGCTCCTTATTAACAGATATTATCGGACATGATTACAATACTGACATGCCTGCCTTTCTTTGGATTACAGACGCACTCAGATTGCTGGCCCCTTTACCTTCACTGCCCCATTGTCCCATCTAAACCCTTGATGACCTTTCATTTTGGAGCAAATTCTTTTTGTGTTTCCTTTCTTACTGTCATTTATTATTTTCAGTGAGTCCCAAATTGTCAAGAATTTCTTAGGCCTCTGTTAGTGCAGGTCTGGTTTGGTGTGTTCATGGTTCAATTCAGTTATTTTATATCATTAATAGTTATGTAGTTTGAAGTGTTCTACTTTGTACCATTTATTATGATTAATTATGATTGTTATTTTATTTTTCTGATTCATGAACGCCTCCATGTTGTTGAGGACAACTCCACTGTTGACAAACAACTGCGCACTTCTATACATTTGAAAACAATAAAGTAACAAATAAATTCACACTGCAGCTCCATTCCCATTTTATCACTTATATGTGACAACAATCTGAATTTTATAGAAATATGTTTTCCAAAAAGGATAATGAAATCAAAAACTTTTCAGAAAGTATTTCCACTGTTCTCGTGATGACTGTTTTATATCCAAACCGTCCACATCGCTCTCAGTATTCTTTGGGCCTCTTGTTTCTTTGTTCAGAAATGCGTTTCTTCAAGAGCTTCAACATCAGCATCCAAAAATGTTAAATGTGTGGAAGTGTAAAATACGGGAGTGTTAAATCAGAGTCCTATTGTAAATGCTTTATGTCAGAGAAGGGCGCCCACCTCCATTAGTAGGAGGGATGTTATATCTGAAGGCAATGATATTACACTGACAAAAGGAGAAAGATGGAGGAAGGTATAAAGTGATAAACTGTAAGAGGTTCTTGTTGTTGAGTACACAAGAAAATGATGGAGGAAAACTGCAGGACACCGAGAGACTAAACATCTGCCATCTGAGTCTGCAGAAGGGAAGGAGCTCCATTAGAAAAAGTGTGAGTCTGAAATATCAAGATACCCCTGAGGGATACACTGGGGTGCCGGCCTACTTGGGACAGTCTGTACAGATCACCATTAATAATAATAATAATAATAATAATAATAATAATAATAATAATAATAATAATAATTCATTACATTTATATAGCACTTTTCTCAATACTCAAAGCGCTATCCACACAGGGAGGAACCGGGAAGCAAACCCACAATTTTCCACAGTCTCCTTACTGCAAAGCAGCAGCACTACCACTGCGTCATTGAGCAAGAGAACTGTCCATCTGCAATGGAGAACTGGACACGGCATTGTGGGGCACATTCTGTGTTGTCTTTAATTAACCCGACGTCTCAGAGATGAGTCGTTTGTGAAAGCAGAGAGAGAGACTGAGCTTCACTGTTTACTGGATTGGTGAGGAGTCAACCTGTTTGAGCTGAACTTGGTGGGGTTTGGAAGAGTTTGGTGGTCTGTGTTAATGATCAGGTTTGGACCTGTGAGGCTGCAAAAAAGAATTTAGGAGGTTAGCAAAAGTGTTATTGGGTCAGGAGAAGGTGGCCATTTATGTGAGTAAAAAATGTAATATTGGGAATGAGGATTTGCTTTTACGTTTGTGACTTAATTACTGTATCAAACTATGACATTGTACACAGTCAGAGGTTACAGAAGGATTTGTCTCTTTTGATGTCTTTTGGTTTGATGGTCTTTGCGATAATTGTTGATTTTTTTAATAAAAGGTAGATTTACAATTAAAAAAAATCTTTCTCTTTCTCTTGGCTCATCCTTATTTATCGTTCTGATCATGTTTTGCCTGTTTACCACTCAATCTTTATTTTATATAGCGTCTTTATTTTACTCATTTTATATTGGACTTATTGAAACGTATTAGGTCCACGGAGAAGTAAAAAAGGTGTATATCGAGATTACAGTCAACATTTCCACTTTAAACCCTTGTGTTTTCTCTCTCTAGTTTAACTTTGCCATGTCCTAAACTTCATTTTTAAATCAGTGTTTAATTTCCTAGATTTTCTCTGACCACATCATAGCTAATGCAGCACTTTAAATGTGTAGCTGCGGCTGGCAACGATCTGCCTCTAAAGACACGTCGGTGAGGAGCTGGCTAATATGATAGCCCGTGACTTTTTCCATTTTCCATTGTGGAGGACAAAGGATTTAAAACTTTTGTCCAGGCATTAAACCCCATGTATCTTCTCCCCAGTAGAAAAACCTCATCCCAAACAATTACTCCACGACTATATAACACGTGCTGTGTTACTGTATATATACTGTATGTCACATGGAGAGGCCTGTCCGCTGTAAGCAGACATCAGAATTCAAGTGCAGTCCTCTCTCTCACTGCTAGACGGCACTTAAGGAATCGCTAATATGTCACTTATTGTTTTAGAAATAAGACGTGATAGTATTCTTAGGTGTATTTAAATATCTGTAATTTAATTTTTATTATTATAGAATGTAATAATTTAAAATGTGGAATTATTAAAATTACTAACAAATTCATGAAATTTAGTGAAAACCAAAGAAATGTTTGAATTTTATGTATTTTTTATCACATGGATTTTAATTTTAATATGTCACATGTGTGACTGTATAGTTTGATGATAAAAAAATATTAGCGATGCCCCAGTCTGATCCAGACACTTCTGCCAATAGTCCATTCACAGCGTGGGTCACTGAGAAGTGGCAGGCTGGAGGGGTCACTGTTATGTACTTAAGTGGAATGAGTCTGATGTGGGATATTGCTCTGTCTGATTTTAATTTTTGTATTTTAGTTTTGTTTATAAAGTGTGTTTTATCTATTGTTTGGTGTCCTTGAGTGTTTAGAAAGGCACCTACGAATAAATAAAATGTATTATTATTATTATTATTGATTAGACTACAGTGGGACTGGCAGTAGGGAATCATCACCATCATCCTCCTCAATATGCTGCACAGACTGCCATGACGATGAAACACCGCTATTGTTCTTTGTGTTTGGCAGCTTCAAGTGATGATCTGAGGAAAGCCAAATCCATTTGTGTGACATCATCCCTGTGGGTTTGTGGTCTGCCTGATTTCTTCCTCCCATGTGTCGTTTTGTGACTAGGACCTGTGTGTGTGTGTGTGTATGTGTGTTAAGCATAGGGTGGGAGAGGAGACCGGCCTACTGAACAGACTTGGTTAAGTCTCGTAAACCCTGTGATAATACGGTTTGTATAACCAAGAAAATGAAGAAAATCTGTGAAGGAGCTGAGAGCGGAGAGCACCTGCTGTGTGTTGCGTGTCTGTCTGTCTTGTCTTGTGTCCTGTCTGTTATGTCCATTTTGAAGTTTTCATATTTCTACAATCTTTGTGCTTATCAATAAATCATATTATTCTGTTTCTTAGACTGAGTGGGCTTCAGTTACCTTAAGGGAGTCTAACAGCTGGGGGATTTACTGAATAATCTGATAAATTACTGACAAAGAAAATGAATTATCTGATAGATTAACATCCATCAGTCGATTCTCCTCACCCACACCATTGACACATCTGTGATGATTAACAGTCAAGAACTTACTACGGGATGGACCATTTGAATAATAAAAAGGACCAGCATGGCTGCATGCAAATATGTTTCTACTGACTGATGTGTTGTGTTTTATTTTCATTTTATTCCATTTGTAAATGTGCACTGAGTCTGTCTCAGGTGGACTGTTGTATAAAAAAAATAAATAAATACTGACGTGAATTAATCTTTAGCAGACCCCCTGTGACAGGTCATCTCTTCTCTCAATTTGTGGTCTTCACTCTCTGAGCTCCTGTCTCACATTAACTGTTCACCCTCAGTGTCTCCTCAGATGTTCTCTCTGTCAGCTCTCAGCTTTCTCTTTAAATCTTCTCCTCCTCCTCCTCACTGAGCTCAGACAAACTTTCACTTTCGTTTCTTCACAAGTCACTTCCTTGTTTGTTTGACTGATTCTCTCTGCCTGCCTCTCCTCAGACTGACGATGGCTGAAGCCCAGCTGTGTGGATTACGGGATGAGATCACCTGCTCGTTGTGTCAGGACACCCTGATTGACCCCGTCACCATCCCCTGTGGTCATAATTTCTGTCTGAAGTGCCTTACTGACTGCTGGGATCAGAGCCAAGAGTGCAGCTGTCCTCAGTGCAGATACACCTTCACCACAAGGCCTGAGCTGAACAGAAACACTCTGCTGAATGAAGTCATCAAGAAATTAAAGAGACCAAGACTCAGTACTTATCCATCTCAGAGTTATGCTGGCCCTGGAGACGTGGAGTGTGACTTCTGTTCTGGGAAGAAGTTCAGAGCGGTGAAGTCCTGTCTATCCTGCATGGCCTCTTACTGTCAGACTCACCTGCAGCCTCATTATGAAGGAGACGCCCTGAAGTACCACAAGCTGGTTGATCCTGATGGAAATCTGAAGGAGAAACTCTGTGAGAAACATCAGAAAAGCCTGGAGATGTTTTGTAAAACTGATGAGACGTGTATCTGCATGATGTGTGTGGTTACTGGACATAATGGGCATAAAATGATCAAGCTGGAGACGGAGAGGGAAGAAAAACAGGTGAGTGGAGTTTAGTGTTTAATTAAATCTTTTTGAACAATTTTAGGTTTAGGAATTTCTGGCAGCTTATTTTGCAGCTTCAAGTGATGATCCGAGGAAAGCCAAATCCCCTTGTGTGACGTCATCACAGCGAGTTTGTGGTCTGCTTGGTTTCTTCCTGTAATGCATCATTGTGTGACTAGGATCTGTGTGTGTGTGTGTGTGTGTGTGTTTGTTTGTTTGTTTGTTAATCGTAGGGTGCGAGAGTAGACCGGCCTACTGAACAGACTTGGTTAAGTCTCCCCAATCCAGTGATAATATGAATTGTATACCCGAGAAAATGTAGAAAATCTGTGAAGGAGCTGAGAGCAGCGAGGACCTGCTGTGTGTTACGTGTCTGTTAGTATTACAGAGATATTTATCCATTTATCTCATCAACCTGATTTTTGAACCTGTCCTGGTGAGACTCGGTGCATGGCATGAAACAGTCCAGGATGAGATCCCCAATATTGTCCATGAAGACCTGAGTGCTCCCATTACACCCAGTGGAGTTTCTTTGTGCTCCAATCAGATTTTCTTTTGAGCACCTAAGGCGTGGTGGCCCAACTACAGCTTGCTGACTAGAACTCGCCACTGATAGGAGTGCAAGTGTCACATGGGCTACAGTTGAAAATATCAAACATTCTTATACTAATAAGGTGATCTTAGCAAGGTGATGTTATAGTTGCCTGATATAAGTGTAGTAAGTCACCCTGCACTGTCATGGTTCACATAATTCAATGTAAGTTTGACACATGAATTGAGACTCTCTGTAGTGCTGACACTTACATGGTGTGTTTGATGGGTCTGCCTTGTCTTGTTTGTCCATTTTTGCCTTTGGGTTGATCTCAGGGCTTTTTAAACCTCATCCTACTGAAATATTTTACATACACTAACTGACAACTGGGGTCTCTGGAGACCCCAAGGACAATTTAATATAAGAATCAATCATTATAGAAAAATAATAAATACAGCAAACCTTATTTCTTATTATAGCATTATTAGTTATATAAATAATGTAAAGAAAACATAGATTATTATTATTGTTATTGAAGCAATTTTACAATTAATTTGCATATTTTGTATATAATATAATTGAAATAAACACACAGCCAATCAAACTTCAGTACTTTCTAGAGCACACAGTTTGCCTCATGCTGGCCTGTGACAGGATTAGCAAACAGCAAACACAGCAAACAAAATTCCTTCCTTAGCTCTGTGACCTTTCTTATCGGTGTCACAGGGATAATGAAGGTATATTTTGATTTGCACTGTTTGCTGAAGCCTGGGAAACATGATCCTCATTCTCAGTCCCCTTATTCCCTCCCTCAGGGCTCTCCTTATTTAGAATTTATCTCAAAGCTTCATCTGCTTGCCACTTTTGCTTCAAAAAACAAATGCTGGTGCTTACTATTATATAGTTATATTCTAGATTTATTACAGCCAGACACATGTTGGAGCTCTGAGAGACCCCTGAAAAGCCTCTCCTTCTCCTTACTACTATTCACTCTCCTTATCACTCCTTCTCCACTGAACTTGCCTCAGAAACCAACAAGCTGCTCATCCACACACATGTCTGTGCTTGGAATGAAGAGTACTTTGGGAGCTGAGCTACTGACATTGTCCACATATCTCAGAAAGGTGCAAGCTTGTCTGCTGCCACTCGCTCTCCTCTTGTTGCTTTATTGTCAAACCTCATGTATCTCAAAATTAGTTGGAATCTTGATCTAGACATGGCTGTAGTGAACACAGGGCTACAGGCCAAAGGGAATCTATTGACTCCTGGTTATCTCCAGCTATTATGCAAAGGCCAGTGACTGCTGTTATCTCTGTGTCATCCACTGCTCTCCAGTTATAAGTTCAGTGGCTGGGATGGCTGGCATTCCATTCCCTGATTCTGTGTTCAGCCTCTCTGTTGGTTTCTCACACTGTGACATTGATACAGTACAATACAATACAATGCAATTTATTTTTGTACAGCCCAAAATCACACAAGAAGAACCGCAATGGGCTTTAACAGGCCCTGCCTCTTGACAGCCCCCCAGCCTTGACTCTAAGAAGACAAGGAAAAACTCCCAAAAAAAAACTCTTGTTGGGAAAAAAATGGAAGAAACTTTGGGAGAGGAAGTTCAAAAAGAGACCCCTTTCCAGGTAGGTTGGGCGTGCAGTGGGTGTCAAACAGAAGGGGGTCAATACAATACAATACACAGAACAGAACAAATCCTCTATACAGTATAAAAAAAATTACAAGTATAGAAGAGAATTTAACAGAAGATCATATCATCTCTGGGGTCAGAAAAAATGAAAAGATTCTTCAACGTTTGTGCACTTTTCTGCCTTTGTTATTCCTGGATTATCTCTGATGATGTTAGCTGCCTCTCTTCACTCTGCTGGTGAAGGACTTCTTTACCAAACTGTCCCATTTTTGCCACAATATGGTCCTGCTTATGGAGTAAGTCAGTGGTACTATGAAGTCCCGAGGTTCCTGCAGTGGTGTCCATTGCAGTGTCTGTGTGAGCTTCATTTTCAGTGTCACTGTGTTCAGAAGCCTCTGTAACGTGAGCTTCATGATCAGTGCCTGAATCTTCACTCCCTTCAGAGCTCTCCTCATGTAGAATTTGTCTCAGAGGCTCCAAATCTGGCCTGTTTTGATGTGCTTGCCATTTTTCCCTAAAAACTAAATGCTGATGTTTACAAAATCTACATTATATAATTATATTCTAGATTTATTACAGCCAAACACATTGTGGAGCTCTGAGAAACCTCCTTCCCCTTACACATCTCAGCTTCCAACGTATTACAATTTCTGTCTTTCCACACTCACACCCTGTCTTCATCATATTTTACATTATTATCTGTTATAACAGAACATAAACTTTACATGTTATAGTTACCTAACACTTCATGATGAAGCTGTGCATTGTATTTCAGACTCTGAACTTATCTCACCTCAGAACAGCAGTCTCTCAAGTTGTGGACAGAGCAGCTGTGGAAATCTCGAGCTGCTGCTGTGTCTGTCTGCTTCTGAATGACTAACAGAGTGTCACTACACCGATGACAGTGTGTGACACTCCAACTGAGGACCCTTCACAAACAGTGGCAGAGTAAACTGTTACATTTATTAAAACTGCATAGGCGGGATTGGGGGCTTTTGACATTTGGATTTTTAAAAAGCAATAATCAAAGCAGAAACAGAAAACAATGATGTGACATTATTAGAAACAAACTGCTTGACAAAATCATAAATAATAGGAATGATAAAAAACAACTGTGAGGTACAACAAAATATATACCTGTGGTGTCCCCAAAGACCCAAAGTCAGTAGGATGAATGACACATTATTGTCACATGTCATTTTATATTGAACTCCACAGTTAAGTCTAAGATTCCTACAACACATTCAGCTCAGAAATTTCAATATAGTATTACTGAATAGATGTCCTCATTTTAATTAAATAAGTAATCATACATTTCATTAGTGATTGGAGATAAATGTATTTATTGGACAGTAAGGTCATTTTGTATGTCCACACCCTGGAGTGATGATTCAATTTCATGTGTGATTATGACAAAGACCAGGGGTTGGCAGAGGTAATGTTGCAAAGTCGCTCAGCGTGCCAACCTAAGCCCACCATATTTTAATATACAGTAATCCCTCCTCCATCGCGGGGGTTGCGTTCCAGAGCCACCCGCGAAATAAGAAAATCCGCGAAGTAGAAACCATATGTTTATATGGTTATTTTTATATTGTCATGCTTGGGTCACAGATTTGCGCAGAAACACAGGAGGTTGTAGAGAGACAGGAACGTTATTCAAACACTGCAAACAAACACTTGTCTCTTTTTCAAAAGTTTAAACTGTGCTCCATGACAAGACAGAGATGACAGTTCCGTCTCACAATTAAAAGAATGCAAACATATCTTCCTCTTCAAAGGAGTGCGCGTCAGGAGCAGTGACTGTCACAGAGATAGAGAGGAAAGCAAACAAATCAATAGGGCTGTTTGGCTTTTAAGTATGCGAAGCACCGCAGCACAAAGCTGTTGAAGGCGGCAGCTCACACCCCCTCCGTCAGGAGCAGACAAAGAGAGAGAGAGAGAGAGAGAGAGAGAGAGAGAGAGACAGAGTTTGTTTTTCAGTCAAAAATCAATACGTGCCCTTCGAGCTTTTAAGTATGCGAAGCACCGTGCAGCATGTCGTTTCAGGAAGCAGCTGCACAGAAGGTAGCAACGTGAAGATAATCTTTCAGCATTTTTAGACGAGCGTCCGTATTGTCTAGGTGTGCGAACAGCCCCCCTGCTCAATCCCCCTACGTCAGGATCAGAGAAAGTCAGCGCAAGAGAAAGAGAAAAGTAAGCCGGGTAGCTTCTCAGCCATCTGCCAATAGCGTCCCTTGTATGAAATCAACTGGGCAAACCAACTGAGGAAGCATGTACCAGAAATTAAAAGACCCATTTTCTGCAGAAATCCGCGAACCAGCAAAAAATCCGTGATATATATTTAAATATGCTTACATATAAAATCCGCGATGGAGTGAAGCCGCGAAAGGTGAAGCGCGATATAGCGAGGGATCACTGTACAACAACCACTGAAACACATTAACTTGATCTTATATTAACATGTTTCCAGTACATTACATAACTATTCTATTCTTGGTTGATTATTCAATATTTTAATTCAAATAGGAACAAATACAAAAACTAAGTTTTGCAAAATTTAAGTTCTGAAACCATTATTTTTGAATTTTGTTAACATTGTCAAATGTATGTTTTGCTAAAACAGAAAGTCCAATAGTTTGAAGAGCAAATCAATTGAATAAATCAAACCCAAAGCACGTCATTAAAATGTTTAATGCTGAGTAATCATTGATTATTATTGACCTGAGTCATTAATTAATTACGGTGACCCTTGTCCTTCCTTCTCCTGAGCTAATTGTTCAATATCAGGTGTGTATTTGGTGACTTTCAGCTTCACACGGGCGTCAAGAAACTTCTCTGTGGACTCAAAACAGATTTCATGTGTCAGAAAATGTGTTCACATGTATAAGTCGACCAAAAGCCAAAAGCAAAGCAAATGCAACTTTCTTCAAATAGGTGAACACTTCAGGCAGGGATGTCCAGGGACTGAGGATGGCAGCTGACTTTTCCAAGCAGTTTCCTTCAGGTCTAAAAATTTTATCATCCATAACTCTGATGACTGATGACATTTCAAAATTGTCAGCATCCATCCGCTTGAAAAGAGACATCAAATGTGGTGGTAGTAAGATCAGTTAAGGTGGGCTTGATGTGGTAAGAAAATATGCGGCCTGTAAATTTGGAAGTCTTGACCTTGTTTTGCAAACTCTCCTGAGCAGTTTGACGTACTTCTGAAGCTCATCTCTGTTGACCTCAAATCGATTTGAATGAGCCTTTATGTTTGGAGAGTGTTTGTAGATGTTAGTGGTAATAAAAGAGCAAAATATATCTGTTTGCCCCTGACCTTGTAAACTCAAGCTTAAGTCACTCAGGTGTTTAGTTACGTCAGCCAGAAACATCAGCTTACACAGTGAGTCGTCGTCATTCAGTTCTGGGAAATGTTCTCTTTAATCAAAAACAACTTGTTTGCTTCTATACATTATAAAAATCTGTTCAAAACATTACCTCAGCTAAGCAAATGGACATTACTGTAAAGCAGGAGGTCTGTATATGTGCTCTCCACTTTTTATAGAAGAGACTTGACTTGCCTGTGGGTCAATGAGAGCGAGAAACTATGAAGCTAACTATCTTGATAACAGTTTCCATTACAGAGTTCAAGCGCAGTGACAAATTCTTCACACACAAGCTCTCCTGGTGCATAATGCAACCAAAGCTCAATACTTGATGTCCAATATGATCCTGAAGAGGTTTGAGAAATCCTTTGATCTTTTCGACTGTTGCAGGGGCACATCAATAGTAACACCGAATATTTTATTCATGTTGATGTTCTGATTTTTGAAATAGCTTAGAAATGCAATTATGATGTCCTCTCCCTTGGTTGTACCAGCAAGAGATAACAAGTAGCACAGTTCTTTATTAATACAGTCGTTGTCACAATATTTCCCAAGTATAACTAAGCATGCCATGTCATTCACATCGCCAGTTTCATCAAGAGTAACACTAAATACAGCTTGTTGTAACCCAGTTGTCTGTTTTACTGTTACATTTTCAGCTATATCAGTTATGTGTCTCTCAACTGATCTCGCACAAGGCGGTATTTCTCAAATCCAACACAGCATTGTTTCTTTATTTGGTAAGTCACTCAACAAAATTTCAGCACTGCTCAAAAAACAGTTTCCTTGGCTATTTCTCCATCTCTGAAAGGTTGGGCCTTCAAAGCCACACTCTGAGCAATCTTGTAACTTCATTCGGTTGCTTTATTTTTGGTTCCAATTACTTGATTGAAAATACTAGTTTGTTTTTTGTCACTACAAACAACCATTTTATGGATTCACATGGACTGATGTTTTGTTTGATACACTTGATGTACAGCACACGACACTTTCACAAAATAACGCACAAACAGCACAATCCTGTTCTTGTATGAATCCATATTTGTTTATCCAAAAGTCTTGAAATGAGTGGATATCAAGTTTATGCCTTTTTTGAGTCATTTTAAGGGCACCGTATTACTTAATAACAACACCAGCTTTAGTGTTACGGTGCACAGACTGTACTGGCGTGAGTTAAGCTGCCCCTGCCTGCCACTCTTTCATTGACTCTTTTTAATTAAGATGTCAGTTCACTTCACCAGGACTCTCCTTGACAGTTTTGGGTGTCATCTGATCAGTCTGATCAACCACAGGCAAATGACACCCAGCAATGTCTCCGTATGGCACTCTTTATCACTTTATGACTAAAGGAGTCAAAACTCAACCTCTTGCAAACTTGATGGACACAACTTTACACCAATTAGTAGCAACATCAGCTACAGCATCAAGTCCACAACTTCCTTTATAACCCTTTGTAAGCACTAGAACTCTGATCTCTGTCCCTGGATTAGCTTCTGCCCTGTAGTAAGACCCTTATTAAGACCCAGCCTGGTAAAGGAAAGTAAGATGCACAGGTAAGAGGGACCCCACATAAGACTTCTCTGTAAAATTGTTGAAGGAGGGAAGCAGTTGGGCACAGAAGACCAAGCAGTTGTACGTTTTTTGCCAGCAAAAAGTGTGAAACCTCAAAGACTTCTTTAAACTGCAGAACAACTCAACAGCTACAAGGAGAAAAGGCCAAGAGAGAGAAATGAATCTGTTAGAAGAAGGACAAAGCAAACTGAATGTTCTTCCATGTGTGACAGAGGAAGCTCTCCATGGATACAGCAATCTGGAGAAAGCATCACCTCCACCTGAGTGACCATAAACTAACTCAGGAGTTCACCTGCTCGGAGTCTGAGAACTTCTGACCGTGACTCGGTAGTTAAGATAAAGCCAGGGGGTGAATTCTGGGAATTAACATCACCATAACTGTGTGAAGGAGAAGACTTTAGCTGTTGTTAGGGTTTCATCATAAATTCAGGGAGAAAACTAAAGTGGACTTGTATCAGTTCAGAACAGCATCACACACACACACACACACACACACTCACACAAGCACACACACACACATACACACAGAGGAGCAGTAAGTGAGTGCTGTCACAGTGCTGGCTTTAGAAACTTGGTCTCGTAGCTCAGAACTGATTCATCTAACCTTCTGTAAGACCAGACCTGTTATGTGACTTTTTCCGTAAGTACAAGAAACAGAACCAACTAAGATAATGCAGATATATGTATTGTGTTATTTGCGAATGCTCTTTGTCCATATAAACTTGTATATTTACATCTTCAGTTATCCTTATGTTATAAATATGTTGTTTATTTTGATTGGTGTTCATGTCCTCCGGGTGCTTCAGTTTCCTGCCAACAATCCAAAGATATACAGGTTAGGTGGACTGACATTGCTAAATTAGAACTATTGTGTGTGTGTGTGTGTGTGTGTGTGTGTGTGTGTGTGTGTGTGTGTGTGTGTGTGTGTGTGTGTGTGTGTGTGTGTGTGTCTGTGCATTTGCATTGTGATGGACTGGTTCCCTTCACAGGTTTTGTCCCTGCCTTGTGTCCAATGTTTTCTGAGATAAGCCTTCAGTGGACCTTTGACTTTGCCTTAGATAAATGGGTTAAGAACATGGAGAGATGGATGAATGGATGGATCATTTATTGCAGTAAGAGTGTTTGAGTCAGTTGTTAGTCCATCACCATGAGTGGGCCACAGACACAGAAAATAAAAGCTGATTTGTGAGGCCTTTTGACAATTTATGAATTTCAGGCATAAACTGAGCAGATCACATTATAGTTCTGGTGTCTTGGCTGTAAAGTGAAACAAAGACCTCCAGCTCTGGACTTACTGTTTGGTAGTTTTAATTAATTAATTGATTAGATTCTTCACCTACACAGTCCAGTTTTTTGTGTGTGAAGTTTTGATTTCCCAGATGTTGATGTGATGTCTTCTAAACTTCAAGAACTAACTCACACACCAGTGTGTCTTCAAACTGACTTCATTATTTGATGCACTCTATAAGCCCAAACTCCATCTTGAATCAGTGATATTAAATGTTTCTTTTAATCTTTTATGTTATTCATATCCATTGAATCAAATCTCTTTGTGTCACCTACTGTGTCAAAGTGTGACGGAAGAAGTATGTTGTGCCATGAAATGTAAAAAAAGAAACGTGTTGTACAAATATCAGGATGCAGAAACAGAAGAAGAAATGAAAAGGTGAACATGAATTCTGATCTGATCATGCATGTCCTCTTGTGTGTCCAAACAGAAACAGCTGGGGGCGACACTGAGTGACATCAAGAGGAGACTTGAGGAGAGAGAGAAGACACTGAAGGAGACGAGGAGAACTATGGAGGAGATGAAGGTGAGAGGAATTAACATGACACTTCATATCAAAGAGTGAAGAACTAACTTAAAAACAGAAGAGCCGGCAGAGCTTCACTGGTGATGATGTGTAGAGACAGGAAAAGGGAGGAGGAGAGAAGACATGTTGTGGTGTCCTTCATAGCATTTCACTGTTGACCGTAGTCCATGTTTTATTCTTTAGAGAATCAGACAGCATCACCTTAAAGTCCTCTGACATTCCACTCACTTCTTAAAGGGGATTCAACTCTCCCTAACGATAACTCAAACTGAAGGTCAGTGCTAATGTTCTGAATTGGATCAGTAAGCATAACATTCCTTAATGGTCTGTTCTGTTTTTTAAATGCTTACTCTAAATTTATATTAATTAAAACTTGCCATATTTTAAAAAAGTCTTGAACAGATTCTGTAAGCAAAAAATAGATTTTTTACAATTTCAAATGGTACAGAACAACAGGTACCCACTGACATATAAAAGGTGGGCTGGGATTCTTCCATTTAAACAGGTCAAGTCTATGAGCTTGTAGTGTGGTGTCGGGTGTTAAAATTAATTTGTCCTTCTATACTCAAAGCCCCTCAGGGAGCCCACTAATCACAGCTGTTAATGGGTATGGAGTGATCGTGACCCCAAGGCTTGCAACACTTGCAGGTTTCATCTTGTCCTGGACACATTTTGGACAAATATAAATGAGTTAAATACGATCAATGAAAGATTTTAACTTGAATGATTGAGTGCTTTGTGAATACTGAGCTGTAGTGTATTCTGTGCAGAGCTGGTTTCCACTTCTTTTCTTAGATGGTAATTGAGGTCCTTTTTGCACCACACCCCAGGATCTTTAAAGGGGAAATTCTTTGAGACATTTTTATATGTTGTTGAGATGCTGTCTGAATGATCAGGATTTCTTCTAAAATAGAAATGGGAGAGAGGTGCTGAAAATTGTAGGTTACTTTTAGCAAAATTTCTGATTTAAAAGAATCAGAAAAATAGTTGAATTTGAAGCGTAATTGTTCAAAAGATGCAAAAACATTATCTATATACAATTCTCTACATTTTTTATTCTGGGATATTTTCCAAAGATTAAATACTGTTTACGTTTGAGAAGATTACAAAGGTGATTATCATGAAGAGGAGGAACAGATAAAAGCTTCTTTGCCTTGAAGTGAGCCCTCCATTGTTTCTATATTCTGTGTGATTGATGGACAATTGGATTATTGATATATTGATGAAAAATAGTATTTGGGGCATAAAGATTTTATTTCAATTGAAGACCAGACAGGTGTAAATTCATCATTTTTTTTCAATTTACAGGACTTTGTAGCTTGTATAATTGCAACCCAGTAATAAAACTGAAAGTTAGGTAGTGCCATGCCACCTTCTGCTTTATGTCTTTGTAGAGTCACCTTTTAATATTTGGACATCTTGAATTCCAGATACATGAGGTTACAACTGAGTCTAGCATGTTGAAAAATGATTTATTAATAATAATAATAATACATTTTATTTATATAGCACCTTTCCCATGCTCAAGGCACTTACAGAATAAATAAAGAACGGCAGAATATACAGTATATAGCATTGTACAAACCAGATAAATAAATAAAGAAGATTAAGACAGTAAATTCTGAGAAAAAAACAGACAACATAATTGATGGTCGCACACACATACAGGTTACATTAGCAACTTGACAGAGAGGTAAACTGAGAGAAAGGTAATAAAGTCAAGTAGAGCTATAAGCCTTCCTGAACAGATGAGTTTTGAGTTGTTTTTTAAAAGAATTCATGGAGTCAGCTGACCTGATTAATTTTGGTAGGTCATTCCAGAGTCTGGGCGCTATACAGCTGAAGGCCCTGTCACCCATGGAGTGTAGATTAGTGAGGGGCACAACAAGATTACCAGAATCAGAGGACCTTAGTGGGCGGGCAGGCACATAGTGATGGAGGAGGTTACTGATGTAGTTTGGTGCGAGGTTATTTAAAGCTTTGTAGGTTATTAGTAGGATTTTATATTCGATGTATATAGGGATGCTCTGAAATAGAAAAAGAAGCTTAGGAAGGATGTTCATCTTGACAGTATTGATTCTCCCTGCTTAGGTGAGATGGAGGGTTCACATCTTGTTTGACTTTTTTCCTTGCAGATAGCAATATTGTGTGGTGAATGATCTTTTATGTTCACTTGTGATGTTTACCCCTACATATGTAAAGTGTTCTGATAAAATAAAAGGATAGATATCCAGTCAAGTATGGTGTGCTAGAGAGTTCATTGGTGAAAGCACACTTTTATGCAAATTGATATTGAGTTCAGATATCTTTTCTAATTCTGTTAGCACATTAAGGACTAATAGTAAAGATGTTTAAGGGTGTTATATACAAGAACCATATCATCTGCAATTACTGGTATTTTCTGTTCAAATCCTTCTCTGACAATCCCCTTAATCTCTGAAGTATTTTGAAAATGACTAGCCAGTGGATTAATGGCTAATGCAAAAAGCAATGGTGATAGAGGGCACCCGTGTCGAGTCCAATATTCTAGTTTGAAGAAGTTTGAGTTCATGTTGTTAACACAGACTGAGGCTTCTGGACTCATGTAAAGTAATTTTATCACTGCATATATATTTGGAACAAACCCAAACATGTGCAGTGTGGTGAATAAACAGTCCCATTTGACTCTATCAAAGGTTTTCTCTGTGTTCAAAGATAATAAGATCTGTGGTGTGTTAGATGTTGTGTGTGAATGTATTACATTAAATAGACACAAAAGGTTTAGAGCTAACAGTATGCTTTTAATAAATTTGGTTTGGCCTTGTGATATTACATTATTCAGAATTGAAATTGGTCTGTATGGTGCACACTATGATAAATCCTTATTTTTCTTTGGAAAATATGAATTAACGTTTGGTGAACAGGTTGAGGTAGAATTTTATTGTCATCAGCTTCTGTAAACATTGCTAATAATAGTGGAGCAAACTTACTTGAAAATTTCTTTATAAAATTCCACTTGGTTGCCATCATGACCTGCTGTTTTCCCACTTTGCAGTGAAAGTATAGCATCCAGTAGTTCTGAGAGTGTCAGAGGTTTGTCCAGTTCCTCTGCACTGAGTGTCCGTCTGTTTAATTTGTATTACTCCTTAGATTATGTCTCATCTTCTTTAAACGGAATGGAGTATAAAGATATATAGTACTCCCTAAATGTGTGAGTTATATTTTTATGGTCAATGATTTTATCTCCAGTTGCATTGATAAACTTTTTTATTGTGTTGCAAGCTTCCAGCTTGTGGATATGTTGAACTAAGAACTGTTTAGCCTTCTCTCCATGATCATACTGGTGATGTTGTGTTGATTCTGTGATTTAAAGATGAGTTGTTCAGTTTCTTTTGTTGTAAAGATGCCAAATTCTGATTGTAGAGCCTGTCCTTTCCTTGTCATGTTTGCTTAATTTCAGATCCACTGTCCTCCATTCACTTTCCATGTGGAGTTTACCACTTCTTACCACAATACCTCTGTGGGTTTCCTCCAGTTATTTTAGATCTTCCCTAACATCCTCACATTTAGGATTGGGTAATTTACAGACACCCCAAATTGGCTCATTATGATTGCTAGTGTGGGTCTGATCTTGTGATAAAATGTCACACTCTCCAAGGTAGCAAGCTGTCTCAGCTCCAGTTATTCCAGGATTCATGTATGAGATGATCTCATCCAGCAGAGGAAGAACTCTTCACACACATTTCTCTGCCATTGTCACGTGCAGAGGGACAATTCAGGACAACAGTTTAATTAATAATAACTTTTTAATTTGAATTTACAATCCAACAACAGTGTCCAGTACTGATCCCAGAACATACATACATGTTCCACCCCAAGAGGTGGTAGTAGATTACATATTACTCATCTGACTGGCCAGCAGACACATCCATATCTCCATATCTTCCTTCTTTCTGAAAACAAATACCCCTAAAACATTATTAATAAAACAAGAACTTTTCCTAAACATTTCCCACAACAGGTAACATTTAACTTGAATTGTCATCCGCATAGTAACATCAGTAGTTATTATGCTACACTTGCAGTTGCTGCTCTGCATAAATAAGTGTCCATTCTTCTTAGGTATCACCATAGCGTTTTGGTGCTTTCACTACTCTCCCACTCCTTGTTGTAAGTATGGATGCTGTATTTGAGGTAGGAATTACAGAACCAGCAGGTGTTGGATTCTGAATTTCATCCTTTATTGGAGGTATAGTTGGAACATTTTCTGTTCCTTCTTGAGAATGACTGCTCTCAGCAAAACTTGTTTGCCTTGGAACTGACTGCAGGTGTATGCGATTCCTCCATAAGACAGTACCATCTTCAGTCTGCACTACATATGACTGAGGCTCTGGTGTTTTGTTCATTACAAACAGCTGGGTTTTTCTCCAAGGCAAAGATCTGGCAGGGCTTGGGCAGAGAGTCTTCGATCATAGAAGAACTTGTATGCTTCATTTGCTGCCTTACCTTTCCTCCTCACCATGTCATGATCAATAGCTTGGGGCTGGAGTTTGTGCTCCAACATAGGTCGACAAATCAGAACTAACCTGTCTATCATCAGCTGGGCTGGACTCATTCCTGTAGCGGCATGAGGTGTTGCGCGATAGCACATAAGTGCTAAGTGAGGATCGGGTTGAAGGAGTATATGTTTTTGCAGTCTGGACTGCTCTCTCTACATCTCCATTTAACTGACGATAATGAGGGCTGGATGTTGTATGACAAAAATCATAGTCTTGACTAAACTGCTGAAACTCTGCTGAACAAAACTCAAGGCCATTATCTGACACCAGCTGCAAGTGCAAAATTTCAATATCCCGAGAATAGTAGTCTACTACTACAAGGTAAGTTTTACCATTTAGTTCACACAAATCTGATGCTACTTTACACCAGGGGCCAGAAGGTAGAGGTGTAGTAATGAGAGGTTCTTTACTTTGACTAGGCCTGTGAGCTCTACAAAAGGCACACATTGTCACTTTTCTTTAATTGTCCTTTCCTAACAGAGACCACCATACTGACGTTTTTGTTCTCTGGTGGCACTTTGTAAGTCCTTGATGATCTTCATGGATTCGGTTTAACACATCCTCTCGCATTTCAGATGGAATCACAATTCTGTCCTCAAACAGTAGCAAACCATCTCCCACTGACAGAGATGCTCTGGCAGTATAATATCCATTTAGATGGGATGGTAAGTGTCTGGGCCAGGCCTCAAGTAGGAACCTATTCACTGCATCAATGTCAGAATTGCTTAGCGTTGCCTCCCTAATAATTTTCAACAGGGATGTTGACACTTCCTTGAACCTCACAACTGTTTCAACAAATGATTTTACTTCTTCCTCAATATCTGAATAGTTGCAATTCTTTAATGGATTCCTAGAGAGTATATCAGCAACTACTAGTTGCTTGGCAGAAACATGTATTGCTTTCACATTAAAACGCATAAGTCGCATTAATAAATGCTGACATCTCAAGGGGGCATGATCGATATCGTTGGAGTTAATCAGCGGAACCAAGGTTTGTGGTCTGTTTACAGACAAAATCCTTCCATGCCTTGCAAGTACCAGGCAAACTTTTCACATGCCCACACTGTTGGTACACACTCTTTTTCAATTTGAGAGTATCTGCACTCTGTTTCAGTTAATGTTCTTGAGCAGAAAGCAACTGCACGAACTGTGTCACCATGGACTTGGAGTAGTGCAGCACCTAAGCCAAAACTGCTGGCATCGGCACTAACTATAGTTGAGTCCTTGGCATCATAATAAGCAAGAGTGGGAGCAGTGACTAGCATGTGCTTTACCTGATCCAAGGTCTGTTCTTGTGCTACTGTCCACATCCACACTTTTTCTTTCTTAAGAAATGAGGTCACGGCTTGAAGCTCTGTAGACAGCCCAGGGACAAATGTGCCTAGATAGTTGATCATTCCCAGCATTTGCCGGAGCTCCATCACGTTAGTCGGACTAGGCATTTCTGTGATCGCTTTCACTTTAGCCATATCTGACATGATGCCTCTATTGCTGATTATGTGTCCAAAGTACTGCAGCTCTGATTTATTAAAACAACATTTGTCTCAATTCAGTTTTAGTCCAGAATTTTTAATTGTTTTAAGAACAGCTTGAAGGTTCTCGTCATGTTCAGCTTGATTTTAGCCATAGCCTAAAATGTCATCCATGACCACCACAGTGCCTTTATGTACTTGTAAAAGTCTGCTCATCTCTCTTTAAAAGAGCAGATGTAATCCCAAATGGCAGCCTATTAAAACAGAATCTTCCAAAAGGAGCTATGAAGGTGGTCAACTTTATGCAATCGTGATCCAGCGGAATTTGCCAAAAACCCAATGATGCATCCAGTGTGGATAACACACTGGCACCTGAAAGCTTTGGGTCAATGTATTTTAATGTTGGAAGAATGAAGCGCTCACGATTTACAGCTTGATTTAGACGCTTCAAATCAACGCATATTCTGACAAGGCCGCTCTTTTTAACCACTGGCACCATGGGGGCACACCATTCTGTTGGCTCAGTAACTTCAGTGATTATCCCAAGGGATTGCATTTTAAGCAATTCCTTCTCTACTTTGGGCAGTAGGAGAAATGGGATTCTGCGTGGGGTGGCTATGCTATATGGTACAGCATCAGATTGTGACTGGTTTACAGTTCAGCAAGCCATAGTCTCCACACGCATCCTCTGAGACTTCATCCACTCTCTGTATAATACCCATTTTACACGCAACACCGTGGCTCAGTATATTGTTTGTGAATGGCTCTTCCACAAAATAAATCCAGAAATCAAATTGTTTTCCTTTCCACTCTGTCTTTGCCAGGAATTTTCTTTCACATTTCACCTTCCCCCCCAGGACTTCTAATGTTGATACCTGTTTCCTCCAACAGAGGTAACCCTATAGTCTCATATGATAAGCCTGACATTATGGAGCTATTGGCACATGTATCAGTTTTAAATATGATGGACTTGCCTTGTATAGGTAGTGAAATGTACCATCTCTCAACAAGGTCTCTGTCATCGGCTACTAACCCAAGGAAAAATGTGTTGTCTTTTTCACTTGCTACTAGTTCTTTCACATGTTTAGTTTATTGCATTTCCCACAGCGTTTGTTTCACGTAGGGCACTCCTTTCCTTTGTGACTGCGATTACAGCGCGTGCATTCACTAACTAATTGTCCCTCTCCTGTCTTCACCTTGACCACCACTGCGTCTATTGTCTCTGCACTGTGCGAGTCAAACTTCACTCACTCCAGCCAGCATTTCTGCACTTGCATTCTGTTGCTTAATTAGCTTGAATTGGCGGCTTTATCTAAAGTTAAATCTACTTCCAATTGCAAATTCTGGGAGATTTTGTGATCTGCTATCCCGATAACAACTCTGTTTCTTATTTGTTCCTCTTTGCTCGCCCCGAACTCACAACACTGTATTCTGCTAGCTCGTACAGACTCCTAACAAAACCTTCTACTGTCTCTCCAACTTTTTGTTGCCGCTGGTGGAAGACAGCCTGCTCATGTATAACATTTCTCCAAGGTACAAAATGTTCTTCAAATTTCTTGACAACAGCCTTGTAATTATTTGCCTGAGGAGCTTCTGCAAACGTAAATGTACTGTATGTAATCTCGGCATCTTTGCCCATTGAATATAGCAGGGAATTAACTTGCACCTCACCTTCCTATTTGTTTAGCTTCGTAGAGATGCGAAAACAATTGAAGCGCTGAATCCACATTGGCCACGACGCTGTTTGCGTGAAGTCGAAAGCCTCGGGGGCATTGAACTTAAACATTTTTACTTCTCTTTCCAAGGCTCCGTGGGTGCAACTAAACTTCTGACACCACGTCACGTGCAGAGGGACAATTCAGGACAGCAGTTTAATTAACAATAACTCTTTAATCCAAAAACTCACAAGACAACAACACTGTCCAATACTGATCCCAGAACATACATACACGTTCCCCCCAAGAGGTGGTAGTAGCTTACGATTTACTTATCTGATTGGCTAGCAGACACATCCATATCTCCACAGCCATGACAGACTAAACTTAAATTAAATTTATTGTGCAGACTGACATTAAACAGACCATCGCCATCTAGTGTATTAAAGTACTAAGAGCAGCAGGCCCAGACCAGTGGGAGTGTCTTTAGTTCATAGAAAGTAGGCGGGTCACAGTGTGTCACTCAACACTGTGTAGTCCAATTAAGACAAAGAAGGACAGTCGAGGAAGTACAAGTAAAGGAGAGCCGTCCTCAATAATTGACCTTCACTTCGGTTTATGGTTCTATGCTTATCTGCTTTTGTTGTTTCCTCCTAGAATTCCTGCTTATTAGTGATGCATGAAATCCCCTCACTACACCCATGCTGACGGCGACATTTTTCACCCAGAGGTCCTTCGCCTGCATGATGTTCAAAGTTTTGTTTCATGTCTTTTTGATTTATTTATTTATGTATGTTAATCACTGCCAATCACTGTCAGGAGCTTCCCTTCCGCCCTATAAATATGTGATTTTCTGGATTTTTCAGCCTGTGCTTTGTTTTTCATCTTCTCTTTGGATTCTGTTTAGAAACTTTTTTTTGCGTTAGATTACCTTGTTTTGGTCAACAGAGTGTCTTTGTATTTGGAATATTACTTTATGAAGAATACATTTTCAATTCCATAAAGATTCTATAAGTTCCATTTTATGTTATCTATCTATCTATCTATCTATCTATCTATCTATCTATCTATCTATCTATCTATCTATCTATCTATCTATCTATCTATCTATCTATCTATCTATCTATCTATCTATCTATCTATCTATGTAATTTCCTGAGTTTTATATAGACTAGTGTGTGGTGTAGGCTGAACTTCTGATCACTATGTCACTACTGTTCCTCAGCTTTGTACCTAACTCTTTAAATTGTCCTGCAGTACTGGTGGTCTTATCCAACCTCTTATAATTGTTTAATTAGAACAATGACAACTGGATCCTTCTTTCTCTGCTCTGAACAGGACCCTATCCACCGAAACAGGGAGGTTTTCCACATGTGTATCAAAAGGCAAAACAATATATGAGACTCTCTTTATCTGGAGTAAAGTTTCATCTAAATTCCCTAATAAATAAATGCCATATTATCATTTCTTCCTCATTATAGTGGCTGGTTAGGAAGTGATCTTTTAGGTCTTCTCATTCCTGCCTTCTATCGCAGAGTTGTCTGAGTCACTGTCCAGCTGTGCAAAGTTCTAAAAACAGCAGAATACCTCCAGCTTTGGGGTTGATGATCCTGGACAGCAGGCACCTTTTACTTCACATTTACTTCCCACATAGTAACACACAGTCAGGTGTCATCATACAAGTATGAGCCATAGCTGCTATAGTAAATTCATTAGTAATAATGCAAAGTTCATAAATGAAGTAGAAATACATCAAACTTGGAAATAAAGACACAACTCTGAGATTTACATTGAAAAAGAGTTCATGAAATTAAATGAAATCTGAAGCTCCTTGACCAACACCTAGACCCTCTTGTTTAATATCTCCATCTCACAGGTCTGACATGGTGACGTCTGACACCCCAAACTAGAACACAACTATTACACACAAGTCTCCGTTGTAGGGTGACTTTCCACACAATTAACTTCCAACATTCAAGTTTACTCCACTATAACAATAATAATAATAATAATAATAATACTTCTTCTTCTCCTCATCCTCCTCACCCCTCCCGCTCCCAGAGGCTGAGCAGGAGATGCTCTTTTTAAAAGCAGACTTTTATAAAAAGTACCAGGTGAAGTGGAGTCCTCACAAGACAGTAGAGGTGTCCCCAGCAGTTCCTGCCAATGGCTCTCAAGATCTTTTGCAAAGGATGCCTTTCATGACTGCATATCCCATAAAGTCCTGAAGTTTCCTTAATAACAGCATCAGCAGAGTGATGATGTTACTCGGCATAGTGGGGGGAACATATTGTCTGGAAGGCAGTCTGCAATTGACCTTCCTTCTGCACATAAAGTACCACCAGTCACTCCAACCAATACAAACTGTCCTTCACAACATTAAAATATTAACAAATGTGTTTTGTGATTGGTTATTCTCATTAATTGACTCAATTCTAAATCTTTATCCTATTGATTTAGATGTCTGTGGACAGAGAAATGAAAGAAAATGAGAAGAGCTTCACTGATCTGATACGGTGCATTGAGGAAGCCCAAAGAAAACTGACTGAGAGGATCAAAGAACAAGAAAAGAGAGAAACAGAGAAGGCTAAAGGAGTCATGGAGCAACTGGAGATGGAGATTGAGGAGCTGAAGAAGAGAGAAGCTGAGCTGAAGGAGCTGTCAGAGACCAAGGACCATGTCCACTTCCTACAGGTGAGAGTGACACTTCACAGGGAGTCTGATCAGACTGGGGGGTGTGTGACCTGAGAAACTTCAAAATCAAGAGATCTGAGGAGTATGTACACAACAAGAACAGGCCATTCAGTCCAACACAGATCATCTTTTCATATTTCCTTAACATTTAAAATATTCTGTTTACAAATATCTCAAAGTTGGTAACTTCATGTACATGACAGATAGATGAATATACAGGTGTCTGCATGAAAAAGTGATTTTTTTCTGAAATGTAAAATATGACATCTAATAAAGGATGGTGCCAATTCTTCTGCCAGGCCACCTTCTGGTGTCTCCATCCTTAAACTGATGAGATTCAAATCCTTCAGCATTTCCTCACAGCTATTACCCCACAGTCCTGTCTTGTCTCTCATCTCTCATTCTTCTTGTGTACTTTTCTCTCACACTCCACACAATAGTCCTGATGTCAGCTGTGTTTTGCAGATGTTAGGGAGATTCTCTTCTTGATTTACACTCCACATATGGTGGTCGCTACATAACTCAGCTTGTCGTAGCTTTCTCTACTTTGTGTAGTTGATGATGGCGATAAAGACACAAAGGCTCCCAGGATTTCCTCACAAGTCTCACTTTAGACCAGCAGACCTTCAAATGTATAATCATATTGAAGAGCTTTCTCCCAAAATGTGTTAGTCTTTACATATAATTTAATTAAGTTTGTCTCAGAACAATAATAATTCCAATGCCTTGTTTTGTGTGCCAAGTCAATTCTGGACCCACCTGCCCCCTCAGTCTCTTTATCTTGACTCGTCTCTCATGGAGTACTGTGTGAAAAGCTTATTGATAGTTAAGGTTGATAATCTCTGACTACACTCCACCAAATATTCTCTCAAAAACAACCAGCAAATGAATGACAGGCGTTCTCACCATCTAAACCCACACTGACTGCCCACCACACTGATCCTTAATTCAGATGAGCCCTCTCTTATCAGCATTACTTACTTTTTAATGTCTCCTTTCTGAAATCTCATACCCTCTTCTCTCCTGATCCAGACTTTCTCATCTCGCTGTGTCCTTCCTGCTGATGGAGACTTGCTGAGCTACACTGTCACCGCTGATTTCACTGCTGAGGACCTGAGAAAGGAGCTGTCAGATCTGACAAAGAATCTGGAGAAGATCAGCCAGTGGGACATCATGATAAGGACTCCATCAGGTACAGCGTCCATTAGGAGGACCAGAGTGCCAGTAAGAGGACACTGAAGAAGGCCTGCTCTTTAACATTTATCTGTCACTCTCTGCTGTTAAATATTTTTTACTATATAGTGCCTTTCACCGTGACTAGCTGAGTTATAACAGACTCTCTAAATAATCAACTGCTCTTAATCAGATGTTTTGGAATTTTAAGTTGAAATGTTATACTCCTTATACTTTCTCCATATACTCTCTTAAAAGGTAATTTTTTCACTTAACTTTGGGATTCTTTTTATTTCCTTTGCTTTTCTCAACTTAAGATTAATGAACAGAAATGTGTTGAAAATGGCTAAGCCGGCTCAGAGTACAAATGAATTGTTTATTTGAGAACAGAGAAGACGTTAATGGAATCAAATTGAGCTCAGCATCCGTGCTTTATAATATCAGAACATCTCAATCTGCTCCTGCTGTCTTCGCTGTCCATTACATTCTGCTGGATGGAGTCCACGTTAAAAGTTCACGTTCATCCATTTTCAGCTGTGCTCCCCCTGGGCTCTCGTGTTTTATTTGCCTGCTGTTGTTTGCTCAGAAGTCATGTCTCCCACTGACATTCAAAATGATTTTACACACCAAAAGCATTGTATTTGATATATTTTGGTGGTGAAGATAAGCAAATTGGAGGACTGCGTCAGAACTCTGACAACTTGAGGACCACCTGAACATTTCAGTGAGTGCGGTCTCAGAGTACAACACACTTTATAAATTATGAATTACATACGTTTACACATAAAGTATGCAATGTGTTTAAATACAAACTAAGGTCAAGCAGCCAAGAGCACAGGGTCCATCTTGGCCATCCACCACATTAGACATATACTGTATAAATAAATTATGAAAATAAGCAGATAGAGTGGGCACAAACAGTTGAGGTACCACCCTGAAATACCCCGTTTAATGATGAATATGAAATAAAAAGCACAAAGACGGAGCACGATGATGATGTCTCCTGCAATCAAAGGCTGTCAAGTTAAAGTCACTTGTGAGTCAGAGCTCCGTCTTCCTCAGTCACAGATCTGTAATGAACACCCACTTCTGGTGACATTTTATAGTGGTGTCACTGAAGAGGCGGAGCTTAATTAGTGGGCTGTGGAAGTGACGTCACTCGTCTTCTGGCCTGTGAACTCATTGAAGTGATGACATTAGCAGGAGCAGCACCCTCTCGACTCGGTGGGATTTCTTAACTACATGGAGCCCTGAAGATGTCCCCAAACTGTACCTGTTTGTCAATGTGTATAAAATACAGTATATGTATGACATTGTATGTCAGGACAAAAACCAAGTCATGGAGTTCAATGGACCCTCTGCAGACCTCCGTGATCAAATGGTGGTGAGGAGTAGAGCAGAGCAAGGTGATAAAGCCATTTGTAAGGCTTTGAATGTTCCCAGCAGCACAGTGGCATCAAGCATTGTAAAATGGAAGAAGTTTGGAGCCACCAGGACACTTTCTAGAGATGGCCAGTCTGAGTAACTGGGAAGGAAGGGCCTAAAAAGTGACCGAAAACCTAATGGTCGCTACAACAGAACTTCACTAGTTCGATGACAGAAACTGTAAGAAGGATGGCCATCTCAGCAGTGCTCCACAAATCAAGTGTTTATGGTAGAGAGGCCTGGAAGAAGATACTCTTGAGTAAAAGACAAATGACAGCCTGAGAGCATCAAGGGAAAGATTCAATGATGTGATGAGACCAAGCAGGATGTCTGGAAAGGACCAGGCACTGCTCACCACCTGCCCAATGCCATCTCTACAGTGAAGATGGTGGTGACAGCAACAGACTATGGGGACAGAGTGACAGGTCAGAATTGAGGGAAAGAGAAGTGCAGTCAAATACAGAGAGGACCTTAAAGAAAACCTACTACCTCAGACTTGGGCAATAGATCAACAGCTTGAAGACTATGGTCAAGACAACTCTGGAGTGGCTTTGTGACAAGTCTGAGGGTCCTTGAGTGACCAGACTGAGACCCCACAGAACGTGTCTGGAGAGACCTGAAGATGGCAGTTCACAGACGCTTTACTTGACATCTAATAGAGTTTGAGAGGATCTGCCAGGAAGAATGGGATCAACTGGCTAAACCCAGGAGTGTAAAGATTGAAGTGACATTTAGTCATGAAGACCACCAAAGGGTCTTCCACAAAGACCTGAATTAAGTGTCTGAATACTTCTAGGAAGGAGAAGTTTTAATTTTATTTTGTAATAAATGTGCAGGCCTTTTTGAAGACCTGCGCTCACTTTGTAATTATGGGTTACTGAGTGTAGACTGATGAGCACAAAAGGCACATTAATCCATTTAAAATTAAATCAACAACACAGTAAATTGTGCAGAAAGTGAGGGGGTCTCAATACTCTCTGACTCCCTGTATATTTATTATTAATATCAATATTCAAATCGACATTTGGCCAAATTTGCCAGCCCTTGTATATTTTATAAATGTTTCACTTTAACTTCTCTGCATTTGTAATATGTGTTTAAGAACTAAACTAAGATCCCACAAAGCCATCTTCACAGTTTCCATTCTTCTTCTCTTTTCTTTTATTTTCAGTTTATGAAGCTCCAGTTTTCACCCTCCAGCCTCCTGAACCTCAGAGCAGAGACGACTTTCTAAAATGTGAGTTTGTGCTTTGACTGAATGGATCATCACAATAAAAATCATTGAAGTTTTAATAGAACAGGACAGGCTTAGGATATGAAAGTCAGAGTGTTGTGTGAATGAGGGGCTGAGAGTGATGGGGGTCCTGTGACTGGTGCATTATGGGATAGAGAGACTCAGGCAGTGATTCACCAAAGCTGTCCGTTGAACCTGAGTCTCATTATGTGTCCATAAATGTTAAAAAAGGAAAAGAAAAAATAAAATCCACTTACTTTTTCACACGACTGTATATGCAGACACAGTATTAGTTTACAAATGAAGCACAACTGTATGTGAAATAAGTTAAATCTGACAAAAGTCCTCGTCATCCTCCATTCTTTAGTCCACAGAGCAGACACTTTGCTTTGAGTTCTCGACTTCACAAATTTTAAACATTAAAACAAATGAAAATGGCACTGGACTGTCGTGACATCTCAAGCTGACTAATTCCTCTCATGAGTGTCACCGGGGTCTTTAGTCACTCAGTCAAGTCCTCACTCTGCTGTGTGGTGTCATTGTGTGCCTCACACTGAATGAGGACAAGAGAAGAGGAGGAGATGAAGAAGGTCACAGCCTAGGGTGGTCAAGATGAAGACTTCAAGACCGCCTCCAAAGAGCTTCATGGTCCAGTGAGCACAGCTGCTAATATTATCAGGATGTTTGAGGGTCTACAGGACTGTAGCCCACCTCCCTGATGAGACCACCAGAGTAAAGCTGACTTAGATTGAACAGAAGGAGAGTTTAAATGGAGGAGAAAATGCAGTGTGGTGTGGTGGTGAAGACTTTGGTCTGCAAACACTGAGGTTGTGGGTTCAAATCTCACTACTGACACCACTGTGTGACCTCAGCAAGTCACTTCACCTGCCTGGGCTACAATTGGACAAACAAAAGAAAAGGAAACAATGGAATCTCAGATGACGGGAGTCACCTTGGATAAGAATGACAGTCAAATAATAAAAAGAGATGACAGGAAACACACTAAAGAAAGAAAGAGACAATAATAATAATAATAATAATTCATTACATTTATATAGCGCTTTTCTTAGTACTCAATGACAGATGGGAAAGGCACTATATGATAGATAGATAGATAGATAGATAGATAGATAGATAGATAGATGCTGATTGTAACTTTTATTACAATAATTTATGTGTTTGTGAAGTGTGGCAGTGGATTGATTTTAAATTCAAGAGGTGGACTGTGACAATAAAAAGTGTCATTTTAATAAAGCCAGTGGTCAGTGTGGACAGTCCATTAGAACTTTGACCTCAATGGTGACCTTATGCCATTTCTCATAATTTCTGACAACTGAGACGACTTCCAAATGTCCGACCTGCTTGCCTTTCACTTTGTTGTCTGTTGTTGTTTTTTAATGATTTCATTTTAAATCCCCACAGATTCTGTCCAATCAGATGAGATGTTTACTATTAGTGTCTCGTCAGCGCAGTTCCTGATTGGTTCTTGTTAATTGTCTGTGTTGTGCTCCGCCCCCAGTCCCGTTACACACTCCCAGATTTCCTCACTCATTTTCTTTTCTCTCCTTTCAGACTTCTGTCCCCTCACACTGGACATCAACACGGCACACAGACGCCTCCATCTGTATGAAGGAAACAAGAAGGTGACATTAAAGGGGAGACAAGCTGAATATCCTGATCATCCTCACAGACTTGACTGCTGGGGTCAAGTTCTGTGCAGAGAGGCTCTGACTGGGACTCGCTGTTACTGGGAGGTGGAGTGCAGTGGACGTCTCATGAGGATTGGAGTCGCATATAAAGGACTGAGCAGGAAAGGAGAGGACTGGGAGTGCGGCCTTGGAAACAATGACAAGTCCTGGTGTTTGCTGTGTTGTCATTCCCAGTACTCTGTGTGTCACAATAACCAGCAGACTGTAATCAGCCCCCCCTACCGCCCCAGAATAGGTGTGTATCTGGACTGGCCTGCTGGCTCGCTGTCATTTTATAGCGTCTCACACACAATGACCCTCCTGCACAGGATCAACACCTCCTTCACTGAGCCCCTCTATCCAGGGTTTTTGCTTTATAATTACTCCTGTGTGACAATCAGTCATCTGTCACCATGTGACCACTGACCAGTACCCTACACCGGTCACTTGATGTCCCTACAAGCTTAGGTCCTCTTTGTGTTTGTAGTTTGGGGTCAAAATTAATTTTACACTATAGGTGGGGGGGGCAGCACCTGTGTGCCTGAATTTGTGGATAATAATTCAGGGGGAGTGCGGCTGTCTGGGTCTCCATTATTATTGGGTCTGACTAGCCAATCAGGTGAGCGTGTCATAGTGAGGGGCGGTGACACCTCAGACCTATAAATACCAGTCTGACCAGCAGGGGTCACTGTTGATTCACAGCCACATGTCCTTCAGGCTGACACCCCAACTGCTGTGGCCTTTGAGTGTCACTGAATGTCACCTGTTAGTCAGTCTATATAGCGCCTTTCAGTAGTGCAGTTCCAGCAGGACCCCATGCCTGTCTCAGTATCCAGAGCCTCATTCCAGTGACTATTTAGGAGCACAGAGTGACGGAAGTGACTGAAGTGATGTCCTCTGAACAGACATCGTCTGCCCCTCTATTAGTTACTCCGGTGGTCTGTCACCTCTGAATGAACTCACTGTGAATGTCTAAAGACGAGGACTCACCGCTCAGTCACATGTCGGCCATACTGATGGAGTTTGGTGTTTTACTGAGTCACTTGGTGTCACGTCAGACATTAAACTGCACCTCCTCCTTGTTGTTCCCACTGTCACTCAACCTCAAGGAGACAAGTCAGCTGACTGACTTCACTTTCACTGTCAGTGTTCAAAGTGACAATCAGATGTGACAATTGGGGACACTTTTATCTTTCCACTGACACAGACATTGTCAGGATTAATTTACAATTCCCTCAGGACCTCTCAAGGAGCGGCATGTCACCTGACATCAGTCTGTGTGAAGAAGCCAATAAATCTCCCCCCTCACTGTGTATTACAGGCCTCACCAGCAGATGGCGACTGTGACTTCTAAATCTGTCATCTTCATGGAGCCTGAGGGGTTAAAAGGAAGAGGAGAAAGTGCAAAAGAGTGAGGGGTGAGGATGATAGAGAAGAGTGTCAGGGTGATAAAGGCTGAGATGAATGACCTGAGACAGAGTGAGTCAGTTGAGTGTGTCACTTGTGTGTTTGTGTTGTTGTCACTTAAATAAATAAAGAGCTGAGTTTTGTTCCTCCTGTCTTATTTTCTGCTCTTTGACTCTTTGGCACACACTGATGGCTGCTTGAGCACACTGATGGTCAATGAGCACACTGGACACATCGCCAGTCACTGATAATCGACTCCACGTCAGCTCCTGTGGCCCTCATCATGTGCTGTAAACTCAGACGCTGGTCATGTGACTTGCACCTTAGTGACATTCCTGTGACTTTCAGGGCTGTGACATCAGCTGATTCTTCTGGAGCCAAACTGCTCCCTCTTGTGGCCATTCTCCATATTATGCAGAGGAAAAGTTAGGAAGCAAAGTTTAAGGTGAGATATAAAAAATATTCAGTTATTGACATTACCTTGAAGGACAATTGGTTTTAATTATGTAAAAGAATATTTAACTTAAATTAATCTTTTGTTAATTATGATTAGGTGTTACATTCACAGAGATAAATGGCCTGTTAATGCTTCACAGTTTGTAAAATTTGAATTCCTCATTAATTTAAAAAGATAAAAAAACAACAACATAAGGACAATTGTTACTTATTAAATCTGTTTGTTCATGATTAATTCTCTTTAATAAAAGGACAAGTGTCTGTGTGTCTGTCTGTGTATCTGTCCAGTCGCTTTGTCTCTATTTCCAACAGACGGTGCCTCACAAACATTAGCTCTGCTTTTATGACTCCCATACTAATCAATATCATCCAGTTGCAGAGCCGCAGCACCAGACGTCACCACTGATATCGGCCAGCGGTTTAATGACAGGATGTGTGTTAGTGTGAGTGTGATTACTGTGCACCATACCGTAAACTCCCTGCTGGCACACAACTGCTGGTCCAGACCTGCTGCAGTTTGTTGTGCTTCAGCTCTGCAAATAGTGTGGCATATAGAATAGACATATGAATTACATTTGTCACTCCAACAGATGGCGTATCACAAACATTTGTATTAATGCACTGTACTACTACAAGTGTTTGTGATACGCCATCTGTTGGAATGATAATTGCAATGCATTTTATTACTAAAAGCATTTCAAGATACTTGGCTACGACTTGTAAACGAGCCCATATGGATAAAAACAATGAACGAAGGCACCCACACAAAGAAACCGCTTTAGTACAAATATGTTTATTTAATTAAATGAAAACTTTACCATGGCTACGACCTGTGAACTAAACCTGAGGTAAAGCGTGCACGCCAGGTTGTACAGCCGCCCGAACGCGACCGCCCAAACGAAAAAGATTACAATATGTAAGCTTTCGAGGCAACTCGGGCTCCATCTTCAGGCAAGATGTAATAAAAAAAAAAACTTTGACTGCAGACATTTTAAGGCGTTATCGGAGATTATTCAGCAGCTCAAGTTCTTATGGAGTTGCGCCACTCGTCCAGCTCAAGTGCTCCTTCTTGCTCTGCTAACAGCCCTTAACGACTCTCACCCTGGAACGCCTGCCAGCAAATTCCAGAGAGGACCAAGGCCCATTAACCTTACCACTGTCCTAATCCTCTCGATTGCCTGGTCTTTGTGCCCCAATTGCCCTGTGAATGCTGCAGATACTGGGAGTATGATTAAAGAAATACTTGGACAATGGAATAGTTGGTTTATACTGGTTGCTGACCTACTCCTGTTTTGAGTGACAGCTTTATTCCTTTCTTCTCTGAGATATCTCTAAGGGATCATTCCCTATTATATCTCCCCTAGCGATGTATTAAGAAACCATGTCTAGTGTTATTCGGCTGTTCTATCTCTATTACTGCACTTCTGTCGTTAAAACCATTCCGGATACTTCTTGCTTGTATTTTGTGTGGGTTTGGGTTGGACTCTGGCTGGGGAGCCCCGAATGAGTGTACCTCCGCTTGGATCCTTATCGTCCTGACCCTCTGTGGTAAAGGAAGGTTTATACTGGGTTGTGGCTCCAAACATGCTCTGCCTGTTCAGGCCTGGGGTTCATCCCCGGTCCATTTCCCTCTGTGGGCCATCCCATCGCCTCATACCGAGTGGTGATGCTTGTGGGTCGTTGAGGAGTGTTCAGGTTCGACGCTGACTGGGGTTTGAGTTCATGGCCTGCCTTTTTGGGCTTTGCTTGTCAATAACTGTCACTTCTCCATTGTCTGCCCCGTTCCCTCCTGGCCAGAGAGTGCTTTAAGGACCAGCTGCTGTTCTTGAAGGAGTCTTGCCTGGTAAGACCTAGCTTCGTCCTTCGGCCAGTTTCCAGCATCCTTAGCCTTCTCTAACCCTGGATTCAGCATACTTAACCTTTCCACCTCAGGGGCGGCATTGGGCTCCTAGGAGGTTTGGACTGTGTTGAGCCTCAAATTCACTCCTGGTCCTGCGCTACCTCCACACATGGTCAGGTCCGGTATGTTAAATCTGTGTGGTGAGTTTTTTAGGTTGGAGTGTGTGTTCAGTATTGTTCCCTCTCTTAGTTTTCTGGCTAATTTTTTCACCACCCAGTTGCTAGCTACTGTGAACACTTCCCTCCCCAGTTGTTGAAATCGTCCAGTACTGCCTCCTTTAATTCCTTCTGTCATTTTTCTTCTACTGGTTTATAATGCGTGTCCAGAATTGCCAGCGTGTGTTGAGCCCAAGCAGTGTTGTTTTGAAAAAGCAGCTCCGCCATTGCGGAGCTCGGAAACACTGGGCACAAGTTTTGGGTCATCACACCCAGGCATCTCTGGATAAAGGGTGGGAACTGTTTGGCTTCGCTATTCTCCTCAATCACATGTTGATGGTGTTTTGCTTGGTTGAGTTTTTGGGTAATTTTAGCTAAACCGGTTAGACTTGCCATTTTTTTAGATTAGTAATTACTTTTTATTGGGAAGTTTCTTTTACAGTTAGTTTTATCCTATTTCATGTTTATTCTTACAAGTGGACTTTCAAGATCTTTTTTATTTACACTTAAACTATATTTTATGCACAAAAGTTCAAAAGCGTCTGGCTGCAGACCGTGCACTCTCAGCCACAACAGGAAGTGCAACCGACGCTAAATCAGCAACTTAGTTTTTGAGGCCAACGCGAACGGTAAGTTACGTTTTATTAGTTCTTTTACCGAATTATATAGTTACATGTTTTATTTTATTTCGTGCCATACACACATTATTGCAGTGTAAATGTTTTGGTCAAGTGCATTAAGTAGTTTGTTTTCAGTTATGGTGACTACTAGCCAGTTAGCTCACATTATCTTACCGTTAAATAGACACATGTCTACGACCTTAAGATATCAGAAGCATATTTAAATTCGTGTGAATTAAAGTGATGTAAAAATGTTTATTAAGCTTATTAATAAAACAAAGATGTGTTGTTTCTTTGTGCTTTTACAGATGCACCCCTCCATAAGACGTGAGGCTATTGTTCCACAGCAGTGCACAAATTGTTGCACTTTGTATCATTGTCCACTATGCCCTGCCCTACAGTCTATGAGGTTGGCAAGAATCCAACAGCATTTAGATGGACATTTAAAAAATGCAATCATTTTTGAAGGTTAGCCACAATAGTCCCATTGTTTAGCATCTGAATGCTTTGTTTCAAGATTAATTTATTTACTGACTTGTTACCTTTTACTTGTTCTTATTTCTAACAGATAAGAGAATATGTCGTTGCCATCTGCCATGTAGGTCTGAGGGTCACTACCATTGTCCGTTTTGCATGAAGACAATACTTAGAAGAAACAGTATGGAGTGTCATCTAAAAATCTGCATCTGAGCCTCCCCACAGCCTACTTTTTCCAGCGCAAGAATCTTCCCTCGACCTACCTGTTATGGCACAAGAACCTTCCCATACCATACCGCTACCAGTACAAGAGCCCTCCCAAGCTAATGAGCTGGGTCCAGAAAACAGTTCTAAAACAACAAATACAACAAAGTGCCCTCATTGCTCATTAGATTTGCTCAAAAAGAATTTGGACACACACATCTTAAGAAAACATACAGACATATCCCAGGATGTAACACTCATGTCTCATCTTTCCAGCATTTGTGTTGATGTATCTAATGGAGTGTCAGTAGTACAAGTAAATTTTTTTATCAGTTTTTTATTTATCAATAATAACTGCATAAAACACATAAATACACCAAATTTTTATTCCTGTCTAAGGTATCTGTCCTTGCACACGCAAAAACAGCCAGTCAGTGGTGCAGTGACAGCCAAGACCAATTCATTGGTCTGGTCCAGTTGCCCCAGATACTGACTATGACAGAGGAAGATGCTGGGAAGGCTCTGCAGGAGTACGAAGCAATGAATGCAGAGGAAGATTCACTAGTTAATAGAGATGATGTTCTGGCTCCATTTTGTTTTGGGTTTAGCCATGTGCAAGACATGCACAGATTTTTAGATGAAATGGTGAATTGCAGGAAGTTGACTATGTACTGCTGCCTCCTTAACTAAATTAATGTTTTTTATTGGTTTGTGTTTTGTTGTTGGGGTTTTTTTTTTGAGGGGGGGTTCTTATGTATAAATAAATATAAACATTTGATTACTGATGTGTCCAATGTCCTTTTCCCTCCACCATTTATTAATCACAGTTTGGTACCTCATGACATGTAAAGTATAGTACGTATTACAGTTCTGATATACAGTATAAGATTATTAACGACACAGAATTGTTCTATTTGTTTTATTTTCATTTTACTCTTTATTCACACGTAAATACTGTATACATTAAATTTAAATGATATTAGCAAGTTATGATGGTTGCATAATTGTTTTTTCCTTGGGATAACAGTGGGAACACTAAACTAGCACGCTCTAAACATCAGCGCTCTCGCTACGCTACCACGGCCATGCTGCTAGTAATCACAATAACAGGCAAGCATTTACCTTGGTTAACTTGATCTGTTAAAATGGTAAACATGTTAATAAACCAACACAGGCCAGCCAAACAACGTGAATATGCACAAATTAACATGATTAAGAATATTCCATATCGTTCATAAATGGTAAGACTATAACTGGCAAACGTTGCACTTCCTATTGTGTCTGAGCGTGCATCGGACGTCAGTGGCTGAGCGTGCATGTGGCTGAGAGTGCACGGTCTGCAGCCAGACCCTACTCCAAAAGTTTGAGTAAGTAAGGTCGGGCTCTTTTAAAAAAAATTTTTTTGGTTTTACGTCAAAGGATTTTTAGTTTTAAGTTGTCTATTTACTTAATTCAAGGTTCCCTACTACAGATTAACTACATCGGGTTGAACTATTTTAGTTGCTAACACATACTATTACAGTTGATATAATTACAGTCCTAAAGTTACTTTAAAGATATCCGATTCTAAGTTGGCCATTTATTTGTATCAAGGTTCCCTCCTCCAGAATAACTATATTGGGTTTAACTATTAATGGCTAACACACACTATAACAATTGATACAATTACAGTCAGTAAGGTCGGGTTCTTTTTAAAGAAGGATCTAAGGTTACTATAAAGGATTTTTAGTTTACAGTTGTCTGTTTACTTATATCAGGGTTCTTTACTGCAGACTATTATATACAAGGTCTAGCTATAGATTGCTAACACACAATATTCAAACTGATACCATTACAGTCTAGCTTCTTAGAATAGTTCTATCTAGTGATTAATACTTCTAACACACTCACCAATGTCAATTTAAACCATGCTAATGTAACCAATTCCGCAATATCAGAGCAGGACGATGAATGTTAATGCAATCTTTCTACACAGACAAGGCAGCAAAAACAATATATGCAAACAGGAAAGCAATAATATGTACGTCCTAGCAGTTAAGAAAAGACGACCACTTGGTTCTAGAAAATAACCCTGTGGTTGCTATACTATACCGCTTTTCTTGATGTCCTTTGCTTGGAGGTCCAAACCTAAACTTTATTGTTTGGAAGGAAGGAAGGGTTAAGCAAATAAAGATGAAAAGCTGCACGACGCCTTTCCTCTCTTTCGAGGCTTCCTCAGTTCCAACAAATAAAATTGAAAGTAGGTAAAAGCTGAACATCAGTCCAACACAGCAGCAGTCTCTCTGTATTTTTCCAGAATAAGCGAGCACCTACTAGTGTCTTCCAGCTGCACATACTTATACCTCCCTTCCCCTGGTCTTCAGGACTGTTAGTGCCATTGATCCTTAAGAAAGGCATCAAAGAGGTCACTCTAGCCCAGGCTCTGTTGTGCAGTGCTAACGGCCCTTAACGACTCTCACCCCGGCCCAACTGCCAGCAAATTCCAGAGAGGATCAAGTAATCCATTAATTTAAATATTAAATTAAACACATTCATAGTTCAGTAAAACTTCTGAGACAGGATTATATAGTGGCTCATTAGACCAAGACAGCACTTACCAATTGGTGAGAAATACTTTTTTGATCTTATTTTTCTTTCCCTATTTTTAATACCTGTGGGTTTTTCTCCTCGCTGATTGGATTATCAGGGAGGTAAATTTATTTTGAGGGAGGTTTTTAGGTAGGGGGAGGTTTTTCGTGTTCTTTAAATAGGACTAGTTTATTTTTAGTATTGTCCCCCCCCCCTTTTTTAATAAAATTAAGGTTTTTAGATATTTATATTTTCACATTGTGGGTTTCCCCCTTTTAATTGAGGGATCACGTATTAGCCTTTTATTACTATTAGAATTAGAAGTGTATTATCCAGTCATTCTCCCTAATGGATAATCAATATAGATGCCGTACCTTTAATCCTTTTCAACCCTTAACTCTAGGTGATCATTTGGATAAAGATGCTTCATCACCAAGGATACAACATCAACCAAAACAGAGGGGCAATCAGGTGGATAAGAGGTATTTTAAGATTCTTCAGGCCATCCATCATTTCAAGATTGTACATTCAGCTTTAAAAACAAATCAGATTCCCACAGATATGATTAAACATTCAAATGAATTAACAGCATTTATTAAACCTTCCTCGCCAAATGATGATACCACTCATAAAATTAAAATTAATACAGAGGAGTGATTAATTAAGAATTTAAAGAGATCACTACATTAAATTATTTTGTGATATGAGGCATAGGTTGGGGCAGGTTCATACAGAATCAATTGAAAAAGCAATTCATTTTGGAAAAGTTAGATATAAACATAAATTAACCTCTTCATCAATTAAAATGTTGTATGATTTTTTACAAACAGGTCTGATTGAACAATTGCAAGTGAATGCGGATCAGTTCCTTCAACAATTTACAAATTCACGGGATCCTGAACAATCTGCTGACAAGTGGCAATTGGTTAGGGGTGATAAAAGAAAGAAGGTACGTGGGCTTCACGATTCCAGGCCTGGTATGGAACATAATATTTCTCAGATTAATTCTCCATCTTCACACTTTCTTTATCCCAATCCCTCTTCTTCTTCTCCTTTACATATTTCTGAATCTCTTAAGACCAAATCCTTTGGGAAGACAGGATAATAATACTTTGTCTAAATTTAATGTACCTGTAGTAAACTCTAATGATCCAAATCTTTTCTTTTTAAGTTCTTCATCTTCCTTTTCAAAAGTTTCAAAAACGGTGGATAGATTAATGAGGGGAGGTCTTTTTCAACTCAAAAGGCAATTGTTAATCAAGATTCACACATTATTCCTACTTTTTCACAATATTCTTCTTGTATTCCTTTGATGAAATCTATTCCTTTCTTACTTCCTGATTCTTTACAACAGACAAAAGATTCCAGGGATATTGATTGGCCCACTGTACAACAAGCAGTAGATACCTCTAATAAAGTAGAAAAAACAAAAGGGTAAAATCTTTAAGCTTAAAAAAGAAAAAATCACTTACCTCTTCTAAGGAAATTTCTATACCTCAAAGACGTATATATCTTCCTTCTAATTCTTCTTCAGCTGTTCTTTAAAACATTTAGATAAAAAAAGAAAACTTACCTGTTAGGGTGTCTCTTCAAAGACATTCTTCTTTTTCTGTTAAATCTCACTTACCTGTTTCCAGCAATACTGACTTACCTGATTCTTTTTCTCAGAAGACTTCTTTAGGGATGGTCGAGTCTTTAGTAGAACCTACTTCCAGCAGTATGAGAGGGACATCAGGACCGGTGACTTCTCCAAATTCTACTTCCTTTTCTTCTTTAGAAAATGCTTCTTTCTTTAACCCTTTGCGGTCGTTAGGCCAGAAAACTGGCCTTAGTAAAAAGTGCGCTATAGGTCGTCAGGCCACCGCTGGTGGCCCTGCAAGTTTCTGACCGATTTGCACAGTCGCCTGGTCGAGAAAAGTGGCCTGTGTTATTCCTATGTGCTTGAAAAAAATAACTGCTGTAATTATTGGCGTTTTTTCAATAATTAATTACGACTAATGTAGCGTGACGTTGAAAATTAAATACGACTGCAAAGGGTTAAAGATCTTCCATTTCCACCAGAATCTTCTGCTTTAATAAAAATGAAAGGGACGGGGGAACAAAATAAACAAAAGGTTATGAGTATACCTACATCAACAACTCCTTCTTCTATAGATTCTCATGATCAGGTTACGGCTTCTTTAGCCACGGTTTTCAAGCTTTTCAAAAGCCTACAGTACAACTTGAATCTCCGGTGAGGACCTTGATGGAAGAAAAAAAACACAACACAAACCTTACATCTACTTACCTCTGGTATAACCCCTTTGGATTTGGAACAGAATATGGATTCGACTCTAGAACAGCGACAGCTTCAATCCGTAAGTATAGATCGTTTTAGATTAGGGACAGAGGGAACGGAACAATAATATTAGCCTTTTCCCACGTATTTCATATTATTATTTCACAGGTATCCTGTATTTAACCCGACCAAGGAAATTCCACTACAATATACAAGCATGGGTAACAAGAAGAAAGGTCAGAAAGAACCGGAAAAGAAACTTAAAGCTGCTTCAAAGTCTGGACAGACATCCGGCCCGAGTGCAAGGTATGGCCTCTCGGAGACTGACCTGGAACAGGCAGACGAATGCGCAGATCTCCTGGGACCCCGCTCCATTGTATTGTCTCCAGTCGAGAGTGAAAACGGAATCGAAGGTGCAAGTGATACAGGTGATACAGGTCGCGCTGGATTGCCGATTTCTGAGGATCACTCGAGACTAGAAAAGGCCCTGCAGGATGTGCTCTCATCTACTCATCGAGAGCCCGCAGCACCTGCTGTAACAGGAGCTGCATTTCCACTCGCAGAGCATGAAATCCGAAGCGAACTGTCCGAACTGAAAGAGATGATTGCTACACTGGCTGCCGCCATAGCTACGGCCATAAATGAGCTTAAGAAGGATAACAAGAATGAGCTTAAGAAGTCTAACATTGAGCTTAAGGTCAATGATACGGGTCTATCAGACCATTTTCTTCTACTTTTTAATTTAGAAATAATGACAGAAAACACTCATGAGAAGCATATTGTTAAAAAATGCTTCTTTGACTCATCAGCAGCTTTAACACTTACAAACATTCTAAGCAATCAGTCCGTTTATACTGCCAACTATAATAGCGAGGAGAATGTAAATAGTAAGGTGGAAAGATTTAATACTAAAGTGAGGGCTGCTGTTGACTTAGTTGCACCTGAAAAGACAGTTGAAAAATTTTCTAGCATTGTTATACCATGGAAGACCCAAAGAGTGTCTGATTTAAAGAGAACATGCCATAGAGCTGAGCGTAAATGGAGGAAGACTAAACTAACTATCCACTATGAAATATTGAAGGTTAACATAACAGAATACAATAACACAGTCCGTCTTGAGAGGCGCTGCTATTTCTCTAAGATTATAAATAACAATGCTAGTAATCCCAGAGTCTTATTTTCAACGATTGATCGTCTGTTAAACCCAAGTAACTCAAAGGAATGCCTCCTAAGTACTTCCAGTAAAACCTGTGAGGCTATCGCTGTATTTTTCAATCAAAAAATGAATGATATTAGAAATAACATAGTATATCTCCCTAACACTAAGGATCCTCCTAAACCCCAGTACTCCATAATAAACGAATTAAATTCTTTCACTAGGATAGATTTACCTGAGTTACATAAAATAATTTCTCAACTGAAACCCTCCACCTGCGTCCTTGAACCAATACCAACAAATTTTTTCAAAGAAGTATCAGGCGTGCTAATTGATAATGTTCTTGACATAGTAAACTCGTCATTAGATACGGGGGTCTTCCCAGACTGTCTTAAGACTGCGGTAGTTAAACCCCTACTTAAGAAAAATAATCTCGACCCCTCTGCTCTTGAAAATTATAGACCCATCTCTAACCTGCCTTTCTTAAGAAAAATTCTAGAGAAGGCAGTCATTATACAGTTAAATGAACACCTCAAGAAACATGCTATTCTTGATAAATTTCAGTCAGGTTTTAGAACAAATCACAGCACAGAAACTGTACTCGTTAAAGTAGTAAATGCAGACAGAGGCCATTTATCTGTTCTCATCCTCTTAGATCTGAGTGCTGCATTTGACACCATTGATCACAATATTCTTAGAAATCGTCTAAAATCTAAATCAGTGAGTGGGCCTCTCTGGCAGTGTCTTAAATTGTTTGAATCCTACCTGGCAGGGAGAAAATTCTTTGTTAGTTGTGGTAATTACAACTCAAAGACACATGATATCCTATATGGTGTTCCACAAGGCTCTATCCTGGGTCCGCTGCTCTTCTCAATCTACATGCTTCCATTAGGTAAGATTATCTCGGGACATAACGTGAGCTACCACAGCTATGCTGATGACACACAGCTGTATTTATCAATAGCACCTGATGACCCCAAATCTCTTGATTCGCTAACACAATGTCTAACCTGTATCTCAGAATGGATGAATAGTAACTTTCTCAAATTAAATAAAGAGAAAACCGAAATCTTAGTGATTGGCAATAATGGATACAATGAGGCTATTAGAAATAAACTGGATGCATTAGGATTAAAAGTCAAAATGGAGGTAAAAAGCTTAGGGGTAACCGTTGATTGTAATCTGAATTTTAAATCGCATATTAATCAGATCACTAGGACAGCATTTTTTCACTTAAGAAACACAGCAAAAGTTAGACCTCTTATATCGTCGAAAGATGCAGAGAAATTAGTTCTCGCATTTGTTTTCAGTCGGCTAGATTATTGTAACGCACTCCTCTCAGGACTACCCAAAAAAGACATCAATCGTTTGCAACTAGTGCAGAATGCAGCTGCTAGAATCCTTACCAGGAAAAGAAAATCCGAACACATTTCTCCAGTTTTGATGTCACTACACTGGTTACCTGTGTCATTCAGAATTGACTTTAAAATTCTGCTTATGGTTTATAAAGCCTTAAATAATCTCGCCCCATCTTATATATCGGAATGTCTGACACCTTATATTCCAAATCGTAACCTCAGATCCTCAACTGAGTGTCTCCTTAGAATTCCAAGAGCAAAACTTTAAAGAAGTGGTGAGGCGGCCTTCTGCTGTTATGCACCTAAAATCTGGAATAGCCTGCCAGTAGGAATTCGCCAGGCTAATACAGTGGAGCACTTTAAAAAACTGCTGAAAACACATTATTTTAACATGGCCTTCTCATAACTTCACTGTAATTTAATCCTGATACTCTGTACATCCAATTCATTATAATAACTATTCATTCAAAATCTGTACTAACCCCTACTCTCTCTTCAGTTTCCTTTTCCGGTGTCCTGTTGGTGGTGGCTTGAGCCACCACCATCTACCCAAAGCACCATGATGTTCCAACAATGATGGATGGATTAACAGCCAGAAGTCTGTATGACCATCATCATCAAGTGACTCCGTGAGAACCCTAACTACAAAGAGGACTATTTCATTTATGTTACGTAGAATGCCCAGAGGGGACTGGGCGGTCTCGTGGCCTGGAACCCCTACAGATTTTATTTTTTTCTCCAGCCTTCTGGAGTTTTTTTTTGTTTTTTTCTGTCCACCCTGGCCATTGGACCTTACTCCTTTTCTATGTTAACTAATAAGATAAGATAAGATAAGATAAGAACTTTATTTATCCCGAGGGAAATTCTTTTGTCATATACATGCTCAATGCAACAAGAGGAATAAAGAGGAATAAAGATAAGGTAGTCAAGAGTTTAAAAAAAACAGTAGTAATAGTGCAAACAGAATAACAACTCTAAATAAAGTAACAAATAACTCTAACTAATAGTTTGTATTATAACTGTATAACTAATTTGTGCAAAGCAACAAGCAACTATAACTAAAACTATAACAGATATAATAAAACTACAGATTATTAGTGCAAGTGGTTATGAAAAGTGACTTGGTGTTTGTGCCATGAATTAATGAGATAGCAGCATGTGATGATGGGATGAAACAAACATTCAGTAACATACAGATGAGTAAATAAAAAAACAACAAAAAAAAACAAAAAAACAAATGAGACCTAAAGACAAAAATTCTGAAAAAGATCACCTACAGAATGAGGAAGAGTTATACAGTCTTATTGCCACAGGTAGAAAGGATTTCCTGTGGCGTTCGGTTCTGCATTTGTTGTCTTATTTTAATTTTGTATTTTGTCTGTTATTTTTCTTTCTTTTCTTCATTATGTAAAGCACTTTGAGCTACTTTTTGTATGAAAATGTGCTATAGAAATAAATGTTGTTGTTGTTGTGTTGTTAAGAAGGATAACAAAGACCGGGAAACGCATCTATTTAAATGTTTTGATGTGAACTTTAAAGGCATGTTGGAGAAATTAGAGGAACACATCGAAGAAAATAGATTCAAACTGAAAATGCTTACCGACCAGATTAAAGATGTTACAGATCAGCTGGATGACGTTAAGTAAGCATTCACGGCTCGAGTTGAAACAGCGGAACAATTGGCGTCTAACGTCGATGAAAAAGCCACAGCTGCGAATTCCGAATGCAAAAAACTTGGAGACAGACTTGCGGCCCTGGAAGATGGGTACAGAAGAAATAATATAAGAATTGAGAGTATACCTGAGAAATGAGAAAGCTCAAGCCCAATGAAATTTGCAGTAGAATTACTGTCTAAAATAATTGGAGATGATTTTAAACTTGACATTGAGATAGCAGCTGCTTATCGCACATACAGATCAAGTACCTTTAAACCTAGGTCTTTTATTGTCCGCTTCGAGCGACTACGATGTAAGCTTGATGTGATGGCATTTCTCAGACACAAGCAAGAGATTATATTTGAAAATAATCTTATTCGTATTTTCCCCGACTTCGCACCATCAACAGCTGCAAAACGTGCAGCCTACTTTGACATTAAAAAGTTGCTACGGAAAGCCGATATCAAATACAGCCTCTTGCATCCCACCAAACTGAAAGTGTAAGTTCAAAATCAATATTATATTTTTTCAAGCAAGGAAGAAGCTGAAAAGGAATTAAAGAAGCTGTTTCCAACACTCTTTTGAAAGTTACCCTAGGTTCTTGTCTATAAGCCGGACTCATGTATAAGCCGGAGACCAAAAATCATACGAATTTTTAAAATAAAATCGTATCATAGATAAGCCGGACTCATGGATAAGCCGAACGTACTATAACCTATAACTAATAGAAGGGAGGGAGGTCAGTGGTCTCACTCGCACCCATTTAATTTCTTTAAGGGGGGAGAGAGTGTGAGATATTGGCGTCTCTCTCACCCCCCGCATGGCGCGGTTGGAGCGGCCGGAGCGCGTTCTTTCTGCTCTGGGCGTCGCCGAGTCAACACGCGCGCGTAGCGGTCATTTAAATTGTGATTTTATATGTAAGCATATTTAAATATATATCGCGGATTTTTTGCTGGTTCGCGGATTTCTGCGGACAATGGGTCTTTTAATTTCTGGTACATGCTTCCTCAGTTGGTTTGCCCAATTGATTTCATACAAGGGACGCTATTGGCAGATGGCTGAGAAGCTACCCAACTTACTTTTCTCTGTCTCTCTTGCGCTAACTATCTGTGATCCTGACGTATGGGGATTGAGCAGGGGGGCTGTTTGCACACCTAGACGATACGGACGCTCGTCTAAAAATGCTGAAAGATTATCTTCACGTTGCTATCTTTTGTAAAGCTGATTCCTGAAAAGACATGCTGCACAGTGCTTCGCATACTTAAAAGCTCGAAGGGCACGTATTGATTTTTGACTGAAAAACAAACTCTGTCTCTCTCTCTCTCTCTGTGCTCCTGACGGAGGGGGTGTGAGCTGCCGCCTTCAACAGCTTTGTGCCGCGGGTGCTTCGCATACTTAAAAGCCAAACAGACATATTGATTTGTTTGCTTCACTCCTTTGAAGAGGAAGATATGTTTGCATTCTTTTAATTGTGAGACAGAACTGTCATCTCTGTCTTGTCATGGAGCACAGTTTAAACTTTTGAAAAAGAGACAAATGTTTGTTTGCAGTGTTTGAATAACGTTCCTGTCTCTCTACAACCTCCTGTGTTTCTGCGCAAATCTGTGACCCAAGCATGACAATATAAAAATAACCATATAAACATATGGTTTCTACTTCGCAGATTTTCTTATTTCGCGGGTGGCTCTGGAACACAACCCCCGCGATGGAGGAGGGATTACTGTATAAGCCGGACTTATGTATAAGCCGATATTCTATTTTTTCATTTTCACAACTTTTTTCCTTAGATAAGCCGCGGCTTATAGACAAGAACTTAGGGTAATAATAATAATTCTATCAAGGCATGGGAAGGACCCATCATCTGCTCTCTGGATCCATATTTAAAGAGACTGGTATTATAATTATACATCCTTTTATACATTCTTTTCTTTATCTGGACATTATATGTTTGTCTTAATTAGAGTTACAGACGTAAGTGTGGAAGTCATTAAAGTAGGATTTGTTTAACATCATACACTTGGTTTATTGCTATTTCTACTACTACATTATACTATTACAGTAGGGATTACCATGTTTATCCTAGACTACTTTTTAAAATCATTCCCAGGGTTCACTCTTTTTTTATCTTAATATCTTAATATCTTAAAATTGCTGAAGATTATTTTAAGCTAAAAGACTGTTAATGATTATATTTTCAGCAGATAGTATTAAGAATTCATCTGCAATAGATATCTCTTTGTTTTAATTCTCTAACGCCGCTGCGGGGTGGGTTTTTTTTTGTTTTGGACGTGCTCTGTCTCTGTATGTTAGAGGACCGGGACATCGCGAGGTGGGATCAAGCCTCATGTGGGGAGGCAAAATGGGGGGGCGGGGGGGATAAAGGAGGGAGAGAAGGAGAGCAGGCTATATCTAATCTATTCTTCTAATCCCTATAACTATAAATATCAATGCAACAATAGGCTAAAATGAATTAACTCATGGGGAATTTTGAAACTAAGATTAAAGCTGCCTCATTACCAGTTAAGATTATAAAATTACATTAAAAACTCAGAATCAATGTCTCCATGATGGGACAGTTAACTTCGTGAGCTGGAATGTTAAAGGCCTGAATCACGAATTTAAGAGAAAGAAAGTATGCTCTCACCTAACAGGCTTAAACGCTAAAATAGTATTTTTACAGGAGACCCACTTACTAAGCAAGGATCAGTTCAGACTACAAAAAGACTGGACTGACCAAACGTTCCATTCTACCTTTATAAAGAAAACTAGAGGGGTGGGAATTCTCATACACAGAACAGTTCCATTTGTAGCATCAGATATAGTATCCGATCCTGAAGGGAGATATGTGATGGTCATGGGCAACTTATGTAACAGTAAAATGATTTTGATAAATGTTTATGCACCCAGTGTTGATGATAAGGAATTCATGCAAAATCTATTTGCATCCATTCCCAATGTGAACACTCATAAAATTATAATGGCTGGGGACTTTAATTGTGTTTTAAATCCACTCTTAGATAGGACTCCTTTGACGGGAGGATGACATCTAATACTGCAAAGACAATTACACAGTTTTTAAATGATCACCACTTATCAGACCCCTGGAGGTTTCTTAACCCAAACTCAAGAACATATTCGTTCTACTCACCAGTGCATTATAACTACTCAAGAATTGATTATTTTTTTATAGATAATAATTTCCTGCCTACAATTAAATCCTGCAAATACGACACAATTGTTATCTCTGACCATGCCCCTCTAGTCTTGGAGCTAAAATCATTAAGCCCCTCACACTCACCTCGCAGATGGCACCTTAACCCTCTTCTATTGGCAGATGAGAACTGCACAGAATTTATATCCAAACAAATTAGCTTCTTCCTAGAGACAAACACGCCCACAGAGGTTTCTGCAGGAACACTCTGGGAAACTCTAAAGGCCTTCTTAAGAGGACTGATTATTTCATTTTTTTCCCACAGAAATAAATTAGAAACCAAGAAAGTGTCAGAACTAAGAAGCAAAATTACTAGAACAGATGAAGAACAAGCCAGGTGTCCAAGTGAAGCTCACCACATAAAAAGGCAGGCCCTGCATACAGAACTTAACATCTTAACAACTAAAGAAACTGAACAACTTATTTATAAGTCTAGACAGCATTACTATGAACAAGGAGAAAAAGCTAATAAGCTTTTAGCTCAACAAATTCACAAACAAGAAGTTCGCAATGCAATACCAGTAATCACCAACACGAATGGTCAAGAAATTATAGACCATAAAAATACAATGCACACATTTAGAGATTATTATAAGTCTTTATATTCTACTGAGCCCAAAGAAGACAACACACAATCTAATGCATTTCTGGATACATTACAGACACCACAAATAGATGCTTTAAGTGCTGAGGAACTGGATAAACCTCTAACGTCTAACAGAATTGCTAGATGCTATAAAGTCACTACAAAGCGGGAAATCAGCAGGCCCTGATGGTTACCCCGTAGAATTTTATAAGAAATTCTCCACTTAGCTAGCTCCCCTCTTATTGGCAACATTTACAGAAGCTAGAGACAATCAAATACTACCTCAAACATTTCGAGAAGCATTAATCACGGTCTTTCCTAAACAAAATAATCACACAGACCAATTTCACTCCTAAATAATGACGTTAAGATACTCAAAAATTCTAGCTAGAAGGATAGAGAAAGTGCTGCCCATGATAATATCACAGGATCAAACTGGATTTAATAAAGGCCAACATTTATCTTCCAATCTCCGACGCTTGTTTAATGTTATATATTCACCAGCAAAATCAAACACCCCAGAGATATTACTATCATTAGACGCAGAAAAAGCATTTGATATGATTGAATGGAACTACCTTTTCACTGCATTGGAGAAATTTGGGTTTGGCCCAAATATTTGTGCATGGATCAAACTACTGTATACCAATCCAAAAGCTTCAGTTTGTATTAATAACATTTGCTCAGACTACTTTAAGCTAGAACGTGGTACCAGACAAGGATGTCCCTTGTCGCCACTGCTGTTTGCAATTGCCATTGAACCACTAGCGGTTCACTGCTGAAATTCATATCAGATAAAGGGGATTGTCAGAGAAGGACTGGAACAGAAAATTTCTCTATATGCAGATGATATGGTTATATATATATCAGACCCAGAAAACACTGTCCATGCAATTCTAACAGCACTAACAGAATTTCAAAAGATATCTGGTCTTAAAATTAATCTGAACAAAAGTATACTCTTTCCAGTGAATTCACAAGCATATAATATTAGATTAGACACCCTACTTTTTACCATAGCAGATCAGTTTAAATACCTAGGGGTAAATATCACAAGTAAACATAAAGCTCTTTATCAACAAAATTTTGCAGTCCGTATGGAAAAAATTAAGCAAGACTTGGATAGATGGTCAACCCTTCATCTCACTCTAGCCGGAAGAATTAACGTTGTTAAGATGAATATCCTTCCTAAACTTCTTTTTTTACCCTAAGTTCTTGTCTATAAGCCGGACTCATGTATTAGCCGGAGACCAAAAATCATACGAATTTTTAAAATAAAATCGTATCATAGATAAGCCGGACTCATGGATAAGCCGAACGTACTATAACCTATAACTAATAGAAGGGAGGGAGGTCAGTGGTCTCACTCGCGCCCATTTAATTTCTTTAAGGGGGGAGAGAGTGTGAGATATTGCCGTCTCTCTCACTCCCCGCATGGCGCGGTTGGAGCGGCCGGAGCGCGTTCTTTCTGCTCTGGGTGTCGCCGAGTCAACACGAGCGCGTAGCGGTCATTTAAATTGTGATTTAATATGTAAGCATATTTAAATATATATCGCGGATTTCTGCGGACAATGGGTCTTTTAATTTCTGGTACATGCTTCCTCAGTTGGTTTGCCCAGTTGATTTCATACAAGGGACGCTATTGGCAGATGGCTGAGAAGCTATCCAGCTTACTTTCTCTCTCTCTCTCTCTCTTGCGCTGACGTAGGGGGGTGTGAGCAGGGGGGCTGTGTGCAGCTGCTTCCTGAAAGAAATGCTGCACGGTGCCTCGCATACTTAAAAGCCAAAAAACCCTATTGATTTTTTTTTTGACTGCTTGCTTTGCACTCCTTTGAAAAGGAAGATATGTTTGCATTCTTTTAATTGTGAGACAGAACTGTCATCTCTGTCTTGTCATGGAGCACAGTTTAAACTTTTGAAAAAGAGACAAATGTTTGTTTGCAGTGTTTGAATAACGTTCCTGTCTCTCTACAACCTCCTGTGTTTCTGCGCAAATCTGTGACCCAAGCATGACAATATAAAAATAACCATATAAACATATGGTTTCTACTTCGCGGATATTCTTATTTCGCGGGTGGCTCTGGAACGCAACCCCCGCGATGGATGTATAAGCCGGACTTATGTATAAGCCGATATTCTATTTTTTCATTTTCACAACTTTTTTCCTTAGATAAGCCGCGGCTTATTGACAAGAACTTAGGGTATTTCAAAACATTCCAATATATATCAATAAATCATTTTTTAAACAGTTAAGACTCAACAATAACCTAATTCATTTGGAACTCAAAACACCCACGTATCCGAAGAGCGACCCTACAAAGACCTCAGGCAGAAGGTGGCATGGCTCTACCTAATTTTCAGTTTTATTACTGGGCAGCAAACATACAAGCCATAAAAACCTGGACACAAATAAATGAACATACACAGGCCTGGTCCGCAATAGAAGTAAAATCCTGTAGTACTTCTTTATACTCCCTGCTCTGCTCTCCAATAAATGCAAGTTATCGCAAATATACTAATAACCCAATTGTGCTTTACTCACTTAGAATATGGAACCAACTTAGAAAGCATTTTAAGATGGAAAATCTTTTATCTGTGGCACCTCTGCAAGAGAACCACCTCTTTCAACCATCGCAAACATATCTAGATTTTAATACCTGGAAAAGCTTTGGGATTAAAATGCTCAGAGATCTTTATATAGACAACATATTTACATCTTTTGAACAATTACGTTCAAAAATTCAACCTCCCAGCTGCGCATTTCTTTCACTATCTTCAAATTAGAAATTTTGTTAAACAGAAATTGCCCGATTTTCCCCACCTCGCACCCTCCACAATGCTGGAAAAAATACTGCTCAATTTCGAGGAATTAAACACCATTTCTGCATTATATAAAATCCTATTAGAGTCCCTACCTTTCAAAGATCCAAGATGACATTGGGAAGAAGATTTCTTAATCAATATATCAGAAAAGGAGTGGAAGGTAGCAAAGCAGAGAATTCACTCGAGCTCCATATGTGCAAAGCATAGAATTATTCAACTAAAAATTATATATCAAGCCCATCTGTCTCGTTTAAAACTGTCCAAAATGTTTCCAGGGCAAGATCCAACCTGGGAACGCTGCAACCAAGCTCCTACCTCACTGGGTCACATGTTCTGGGCCTGCACCAAACTAACATCATTTTGGACCAAAATTTTTAAGTGCCTTTCAGACAGCCTTGGGGTCACAATCCCTCCTAACCCATTAACAGCTGTGTTCGGTGTTCTTCCAGATGGACTTGAAGTGGAAAAGGACAAGCAAACGGTGCTTGCATTCACTACACTTTTGGCACGCAGACTTATTCTGTTAAATTGGAAGAATCCTAATTCTCCTCTGATAAGTCAGTGGGAAACCGATGTTTTATATTATTTGAATTTGGAAAAAATCTAATTCTCAGTTAGAAGATCTGTACAAATTTTTTTTAAAACCTGGCAGGATCTGATCAATATTATTTTAGAATAAGAGAAATAACTATTACCGCATTTAATTCCCTTCTCCATCTCTTATTTACATATATATTTATTTCTCCCTTTCTTTTGTTTATTGTTGCCTCATTAAAAAGCCCTAAGTAATTCTCCTTTAGCTAAGCTCTCCTTCTCAGGGGTGGGGTTTGATTTGTCTTCAAATTTGTTTGGTTATAAATTGATCTATTTGTATGGAATGATTACAATAAAAATTAAAAAAAATAATTTTAGATCACTTTCAAGAATCTTTAAACTTTTTGGTGAGTTATGTATCGTTTAAACAAACAATACAAGAGATAACCAAACAGAAAATAGAACTTATTTTATCGAGACTTGCAGAACAAAATTATATTACTGTTAAACAGAAAAAATATTTTTCAGGACCAATTGACCCCATTCGAAAATTCTATTTACTCCCTAAAATTCATAAACTGCCGGAAACCTGGACTATACCATTTCAAGTACCATCAGGTAGACCCATTGTCTCCGACTGCTCATCAGAATCGTATAGGATCTCCGAATATATAGATTATTTTTAAACCCATTATCCCAGAAATGTAATAGTTATATCAAAGACAGTTTTCATTTTTTACAAATTATTAAAAAGTATTAGGTCCCTAGCCATGCTTTTTTATTTACAATTGATGTAGAATTCTTGTATACTAATATAGATATCCGATTAGGCTTATTAGCAGTTGAAACCATTTTACAGAAATATCAGGAACCAGATAGACCAGATACACATTTATTAGCTGTTAGAAATTAGTCTGACTCATAATGACTTTGAATTCAACGGTCAAATTTTCTTACAAATGCATGGTACAGCTATGGGGAAACGTTTCGCACCCTCTTACGCAAACATTTACATGGCGGAATGGGAAAAACAGGGGGGTATTTTTCGTACGTGGATTAGTCGTTTAGCCGGATGTAATTGTTGACGATTTGGCATGATCCTGGATCTGTTGGTTTTTCGAAACTCTTGCTGGAAGTGTTGTCATAGCAATACATCCTAATCCTCGGTTTGTTCTACGTAAACAAGGATTAGTTTACACACGTGATCAGTGATTAGTTTACACAGTGCGTAGAAGTCATCCAGTCAGGGCTTCGCTGTTCATGAATGAGCGTCCAACTGATATTGGTGCGCAAATTATAAGAAGAGAATTTCATATAGAGAGGGTTCTGCGCGATCTGCAAGATCCTTTATTGCTCCTGGAGGAAATTCTTTTCGAAAGATACCGCTTTAGCCGAGGGGGAATATTGTACCTCAAAGATTTATTAGTACCTTATATTCGAAGTCAAACTAGGCGAAGTCGGGCTCTCACAACCACACAGTTTGTATTGCTTTGAGGTTTTTTACAAGCGGCACTTTTTATATACTGTAGACGATGCGGAAAATCTAACTAAAAGTGCAGTTTGCCAGGCAATTCGTAAAGTCTGTTTGGCTATGAAATATTTCCTTCGGGTTTTCATAGTGTTTCCTGGACATCTGCGTGTGCAGACAATAAAAGAGGTGTTTCATGCCATTGCAGGTAGGTAATACACAGGCAAAAACACCCATAGTTCCATGAAGAATCTCAATCAGCCTAGCATTCTCATTACCAGGATTTCCAAATCTGATTGGGGCAAATGGGACTGATCAGAGTGGAGTTTGATCAAACATTATTCGGAAAATGTACCTCTCCTCCTGATGAATAATCAGACACAGTGTCTTCATCAAATAGTTGACCTTCATCAATATCTCGTTGGTCAAACACAGGTTCAAGGGATATGACATTCCCTGCAACTGACCCAACAAAAAAGAGGGCTATATGGAACATACCTATAGCACACATGGAGAACAAATATGCAATGACCATCCTTTACCTGAAATGAAGTGACCACTGCATCCTGCCACTGGTTCTGAGGAGGAGCTTCCCCCTGGAATGCCCTCAGAAACAGGGCGATGGGCATTTTGCTGGAGAGCCAACTCTTCTGCAGGGGTTAGGTCTGGACCGCGTGGACCTCCACCTGTTTTTTGCTTGTCTGCCTCCTTATTAGCTTTAAAATTAATGTTTTTTATATTATATATGATTCTTTATGTCAACAATTCTTTAAATAGTTATATATACCAATATTTACCAGTTTGAAGTATATTCTTGTACTTCACTTTAACCTGTTCCCATGTTCTCCTTGTGCTCACGTTTGATCTGGAATTATGACATATTAAATAATAATTAATCTGACACATAGGAAATGAAACGCTGCATTCACTAAGTACAATGTACACTACTTAGCGTTTAATTTTTTCTGCCACTTTTTGCCAGCCGTCTTTTCTGGTCTGGGCTGCTTTTGCAGTGTTACTGCTTGTGTATATTAAATCTTGAAATTCTTCGTGTCCTTCGAATAAAAGGTCTTGCGCCGCGTGTGTGAAAAAAAAATGCGCCCGTTCTTTCGTCATTTTGTTACAGCCTATCAAAGACTTGCTGATCATGTTTTCTAGACTCAATATATATGGGCTTTTCACTCAGCGCGGGCACGCGCATTCATCTCATATGATTAGATCCAGCTCGACTAATCTAATACACGGCTGCATTTTAAAAACCAACCTATCCCGGATGAGTGTCACCGGCATTAACTTATCCAAGATGAGGCACCTGATCTCGGATGATGTAAGCAACATACGAAAAATACCCCCCAGGTGTTTTGGAAATGTCATCTTCCCTACTTATACTTCCGCTATCTCAACGATATATTTGACGTATGGACCCACTCTAAAGAACATTTTCATACCTTTTTAAATATCTTAAATTCCCACCACAGTACAATCAAATTACAAGCTACGACTAGTTGGGATAGTGTTTCTTTTTTAGATACTGAAATCGGCTTTCAGAGGACCCCGACAGGCAAATTTATTTGAAACCAACACATACCCATGCCTTATAGCATGCATCTAGTTACCATCCAAAACATACTTTTCGAGGTATCATGAAGTCACAGTTAATCCGGTTCTATAGGATTAATACTTTTTTGAGAGACACTCAGTTGGCTATTCATGTGTTTTCTGAGAATAATCCAGGATGAAGTGGCTGTTAGCTATATGGGATACTTAAACATGGACAGGTATATGATAAATAAATATATGGGGGTTCCACAATTACCATCATTTAGGGATTCTCAAGTGGACTTTTCCAACTTGACCCTGTATGATTCTTCATATACCTCTGATGATTTCTTAGATTCTTCTCAGCAACTTTTTTTACAAACTGGTTTTCCCTTTATCTCTGTTGTTTCCTTTATCTTTCTTTTCTCTTGGATCATGTCATATTTGAATAATCATGTTAAAGTTTTACAGAATGCTTTATATAATAAATTTCAGATATGTTCCAATAGATTACTAGGTGTTTCCATACCGGTTTGGGAAGTGACGCTCATAAAACCAATTAAATTGTCAGAATTTTCAGAACTGGGCTTTACGGGAACCTTAATATATGCCATTTCTGCACTAAAAACAACAACTATAATGTAGAATGACCTGTTCCGAATTTTGGTTTTTCAGTTCATCAGTATACTTTTCACCCCAACTATGGTTATTGGTTTTTATTTGAATTTAACCTTAATGTGAGGAATTTCCCATTTTTATCCAATCCTAAACTTAAGACCTTTGATTTAAATTTGGATTTTCTCTCCTATTTTCGGCCTATACCTAATCCTATTCCTATAAATGTCAGCGAGGATCTTCCCTTTCCTAATTCTAATCTTAAAAATTCTCTTTCTGGATGGACTCCTAATATTAATCTCAATAATTCATTTTTAGATCAGTTTCCAAAGACGATGGACAACCTTCCCTTTCCCAACCCTAACCTTAACAATTCTCCATTTCCCAACCCTAATTGGGTAATAATTCTCCATCTCAACTCAGTTCCAACCCTAATTTAAGTAATTCTAATCCTGTATATTTTTCTTGTTCTAAACCTAAACTTAATTTTACTCCTATAAATTTTATAGACCATCTACCCTTTCCCAACCCTAACCTTAAAAACTTCCCTTCTTGACACATTCCTAATCTTAATTTCAATAATTAATCTTTAGTTCAGGTTCCAAATACGATGAACAACCTTCCCTGTCCCAACCCTAATCTTAATAATTCTCCCCTTCAACTCATTTCTAATCCTAATTTAAATAATTCTAATTCTGTACATTTATTTAAACTTAAACTTAACTTTACCCCTATAAATTTTACAGATGATCTACCCTTTCCCAACCCTAACCTTAAAAACTTCCTCTCTTGGCTGATTCCTAATTTTAATTTCAATAATTCAACTTTAGTACAAGTTACAAATACGATGGACAACCTTCTTTATCCCAACCCTAACCTTAACAATTCTCCATTTCCCAACCCTAATCTTAATAATTCTCCCCTTCAACTGATTCATAACCCTAATTTTAATAATCCCTACATAGTCCAGTCTAATCTTAACCCTATTTTTTCTATTACGACTAATTCACCTGGCCTTAACCCTAATCTTAATAATTCTATTTCTTCAAATTTATTATCAATGATTGGATCATTTAATACCACAGTATAACAAAAAAAGTTTCCCATAGTTTGCACATTTTCAGGATTGGCACAGCATACGGTTCAAATTTTACAAAAAAATTTCAGACCGTCAGTTGATTTTTCCACCCCTGCAGGACTATAGGTTAATTATAGCCTATAGAAGAAACTTACATTTCAAGGATTTATTGGTGCACGCTTTGTGTTCCAATAAAAAGAAAAAAGTAAATATATTAGCTTGGGTGCTTCCTTTCAAAAATAAAAAAATAATTAGGAACAGGATTACAAAAACAGAAATACCAATTTTCCAAACGTTTCAACTAACCTCAAAAACTGTGTCAATGCCATCCAATGTGCTAGCTGTGGGAAAATTTATGTAGGTCAAACAAAAAATACAATTAGGGAAAGGTTCGTTCAGCATCTAAGATTTATTCAGAATCAAAAGAAACAAACAGTACTCTATCAACATTTTGCAAACAATTCACACCAACCAATCATGTTTGGCCTGGAGCAGAACACTGACTGGAGTTTAAGTAGACGTCTCAGAAGGGAGAGTGACTGGATGAACACATTAGGAACCTACGACCCAGATGGGTTAAATGAAAGATGATCCAACTTAGGTAGACTTTTTTAGTTTTTTAATAATTTTATATTCAATTAGATTAGGAACTTTGGTAAACATTGTATTATTATGTAGAACTTTTAATTTCTAATTATTTTTTGTTATTGTTAATTGTAGATAAGGTGTTCCGGAAAATTGATTGAAAACTAAAATAAATTATATTTTAAATGAGAGTGTAGTGAGCCAGGGCTAGCAGTAATGCTTATATCCCCTACCCTAAACCTAAAAACCCACGGGTAGGCAGCCCTAAGGTTAGTAATTCCATTAGTGATGTAAATCTAGATCAGAGTTTAAGCCTAGGTGCTGAATTAGACAGGTAGGGGCCAACCCTACCCAACCCTAAACTTAAAAAACTTAGGGAAGGGGGGCCCTAAGGTTAAGAACTCCACTGCCAATATTAATGGGGATCAGGATATAACCCTAGGAGTTAGATTAGAAAGGTATGGACTAACCCTACCCAACCTAACCTTAAGAACCTAGGGGTAAGTAGCCCTAAGGTTAAGAATTCGATTACCGATATAAATCTGAATCAGACAATAACCCTAGAAGCTAATGTTGGGAGATATGGGCTAACCCTACCCAAGCCTAATCTTAAAAACTCCAAATTGGAAAACCCTGAGGTCAAAATTTTAGGCGGAGTGCAGAGCCAGGGGGAGAGCGATGATGGACGACAGGAGGAAGGGGAGGACTATCTTGAAACAGGGAATTGGGGAGGGGAATCAAACATGGACAGGAATCCCACAGGTGGAGCAGACTGCCCTTATATACCATAAAAAAAAATTTCCAGTTGTCATAACCTACTGAAACCAGGCAAAAAGGGTTGTGGGTGTCTTGAATTCTCATTTTATGGCAACGCAGGTCACCCATTAGCCATTACAAAGATATCAATTAATTACTGGATTTAGGAGAAATAAAAATTTAAAGGATATTTCAGTTCATGCCAAATGTCCTACAAAAAAACATAAGAATAAAACTGCCAGGAGTATCCCCTTTGCCAGAAAAAAAATTATCTTTAATAATCTGACCAAGGAGGAAAGACCCATTTTCCAAAGTTTCCAAATTTACAATAAAAATTGAATATATGGGGTACAGTGCTCCACCTGTGGGATTATTTATATAGGAAAAACTAAAAATGCTTTACGAGGAAAGATTTGTCCAACATCTCGGACTGTTTAAGAACCAAAAGAAAAAAACAATTCTATACCTTCACTTTGCACAAGGAGGACATAAACCAGTGATGTCTGGGCTGGAGCAGCAGAATAATAGGAATAAAATGAGAAGATTAAAGGCAGAAAATAAACGGATTATGGATTTGAATACCCAGTGGGATTGAATGAAAAATAATATGGGAGAAATTGGGAAGGGAACTTTAGGGATTATTTTCTTTCTTTCTTTCTTTCTTTATTTAAATGATTGGGGGAGGGTTTGGGAAATTAAAAACATGTTTTGGGAGTGATTAAGTTTTAAGGATTATTTATGATTATTTCATTAATATGTATTTTATCAATATTAATTTTATTTAACAAGATTATTTATTAAAAAATTAAAAAAAGGAATTTTATTCACTATTTAAGAATTCATTTATATTTTAGTGGGGAGTAGAATAAAGCTAAAAAATAATAGTTTAATAGGGAATCAAGTGTGCCAGTATCTCCTACCCTAAACCTAACCTTTCCCGTTGTCCAAATTGCATTCTACTCCTTAAAAACAAAAGAATCTAATTGATGACAAAAATAAGATTTTATACAATAAAATGAAATCAAATAGTGGAGATAGTATACATACACTATTAAGATAATTCATCATTAGATAGCATAGGTTTTTTTAAATTCTTTTGGAAACACTCCCTTTTTTAAAAAGGAAAAAGTTTTTTATTTAGTTTTCTATTTTTCTTGTTTCTTTTTGACCTTGATTTTAGAAAAAAAGACTTTGTAGTTTTTTTGTAGTTATGTTTTAATAATGAAGGATTGTTATTTTAAAGATCAAAATTCAACATTTATTTTTAACAAAAACTTTTTGGGAATAAAGTATTTTAAGAATGAGGATCAGAATAAAGTTTCTTTTAAATTTTTATTGAACCTTTTCTGACCTCTGACCTTTTGACCTAGTTAGACAACCTGTGACCTAATTACCTGGAGGAAGATATAAAAATGGCTTCTAGGGAAAACATGAAGATTTGATAAAAGTGAAACGTAAGGAACAGAATCTTTTTTTTTATGACTAGGTTTTATTTTTTTTCTAAGGTCAGAATATTTGCTCTTCTTTGTTTCTTCTATTTTAAACCATTTTTTTTACAGTCTTTCTAAATACTTTCAATTTTTTAAGACTAGGACTTTAGTCACCAGAGCTCTTAGTGTATGGTGCTTTTTATCTTTTTTCTGGTCTTTTTTTTTTTTTTTTTTTTAGATAACATCTAATGTGTACACAATATATTTAGCTAAATATTTTTTTTGTTTATTTTTGATATAAATTTATTGTTTTGTTAGTTCATTTATGTATAGGAAAGAAGGATTTTCTGCATGAAAATAACTTAGCACTTAATACAACTTAAGCACTTGGGATACTTTTAGAACAAATCACTTTTTTGTGTACTAGAAGAATTCAGGATGGACAGAATAAGGTCAACAACCTGCTTGATCCAGGGGCAGATAAGGGAGTGATATTCCAAGGCCTTAAAATTTTGGACAATGGTGACTAGGATAAGCACTCTGAATGAAAGAGGTAATCATGCAGACTCCTAATGCTTTACCGAATCCACATATGCAGCTGGTTAGATTTACTGGTAACCCCAAACATTTGGTCCTGGATTCGGCTAGACCAACATTACATTGGTGGCTTTCTAAATTTTAATAACCTTTCACTATTTCCTACCCCTTAATCTTAGTTTTTAGAATGTCCTTCAACTCGTCAAACACTAAACTTAACCCCTTTAACCTTATGGCCTGTTAAAGTGGAGAAAGTGTGTTTTTACTACAGGCCATTCATCATCTGGAAGTTGTAGACAGTACAAATTCACCAAAAGGCATGCTAAATCAAGTCAATAAATTACCTTTATTTCTTAAACCGTCTTCACCTAACTCTCAAACCTGAGAAAGTTTAAAAATAATACATTAAAATGTCTGGATAATGTTGAGGTGATATGGAAATACTCCATCCATTCATCCATCCATTTTCCAACCCACTGAATCCGAACACAGGGTCACGGGTGTCTGCTGGAGCCAATCCCAGCCAACACAGGGCACAAGGCAGGAATCAATCCCGGGTAGGGTGCCAACCCACTGCAGTATGGGCGATACTGTATTTTATAAAGGTGTGATTGACAACTTATGTAAGCATTGCAAAAATCCATCTGTTATGCTTGAACAAGATGTCAAAATAAATTAGCTTCTACTTCTTTGACTAATTTACTCCCATTCTGGCCTAGAAGTGAATTTCTCCTGTTCATGTTACACAGGCTGTTATTTCATCAGTACATCAAACCGTGATATCATCTACAGCTATACAATCTTTGCCTGTAAATTTAAAAATTAATGTTTAGTGTAAACTTAAGATTTGAAACCCTAATGTTAAAAAATGTCTTTTATAATATTTTTAACATTAGTGTTATTTATTTTTAATAAGTTATTTGTAAGCCTAAAAATTAAACCCTTAATGTTAAAAACAAGCCAATGTAAAAACAAGTTAACCCCTTATTCCAAAAATAATTAAACCTCAATTTTAAAAATAGTTTAAACCTAAAGTTAATAAAATTATATAGAACCAGATATAATAAATCTTGAATGAACAACACTTAGTAACCCTAATGCTAAAAACAGTGAAACTCCAAAAGAAGAAAATAATTTAACTCTAAATATTTTAGGAATGTTTATTGATAGGAAATAGAATCCTAAATATAATACAAAGAAGAACACCTGAGACCTGTGTCTGTATGAGAACAACATAGAGACCTACTGAGAGAAGAGACGAGCCACACCTCAGTCTGCATTAGGACACCACAGTGAGAGGAAGCAAAAAGTGAGGTCTCTGTTAATACATAAAAGAACGACACAGAATTGTGAAAACAAAGATAATGGAAACAAAGGGGGATAACCTGAGGAAAACAAAAATGTAAAGAAAGAGTCAACAAAGAAAAGAGGGTGAAAAAGAAGTGGAGGGTGCACTCGAATTGACATAGTGTGACTGGGGAGTGGAGGACTTCTTAAAGTTGTCTGCTCCAAAGCTAAAAAACCCCCAACCCAAACAGTGCATTTCTTGCATCTTCTGTAAACAAATATTTTATTGTGCAATGTATCAATGTAAACAACAGATTGTTGTAATGAAAATAGAACTCTCTAAACACTGTGGCATGAGGTGATCTTAGCGATCTTGTCATGTCACTATATGAACATGAATTTAAGTTCTTACTAAGAAACACGAGCATGTTAACCTTTTCAGGTTTCAGGCAGGACCTGAGGCATGTAACAATGTTTCCGCCCGAACTGAAAACCCGCTTTGATGGGGAGCTAGTAGCTGGTATGCAGAGATACTTTTTTGCCACCTTACTTAGAGTGGGAAAGTGTACATGATGCTTCCTCCACCAGTCCAGTGGATTTGCCTCACTATCCAGCATGGGGCACACCAAATAGCTGCTCATCTCTACTTATAGCGATTGCTGAAGTGACAGAGTGGGTGTAGCTGAACTTGCTGAAGGTGTTGCCTCACTCCCTTTAAAAAAGCTTCCTAATGATCTCTTTTGCTTTTTTGCTACTGCTGATGAAGTTGTTGGTTCTGCAGTCTCTGTAATCTGACTTTCTCTGCAGACTTCAGCTTCTGACATCTTCTCCATCTCTGTTTTCACTTTCTCCTGAATGGTGGGGACATTGTGAGCAGAAATGTAGGTAGCTTTAAATCTGGGATCAACAAAACTGGCTGTGTCCAGTAGCTCTTCTGTGATAGGATCTGAGTACTTCTCCTTAAGGTACCTGAGGATGCTGGTTTTGATAGTTTTAGTCCGCTCCACATCATCTTCCTCCTCAGCAAGAACTCGTGAATTGAGGATGTGCAGTACAGGCTTTACAAATGAAATGGTCATATACTCTTCCCCTGATAGGGCGTCTGTGAACTCCATCAAGGGGGAAAGAGCCTTGCTGACCGCCTCTAAGACATCCAGGTCAGCCCACGATGGAACAAGGTGCCTGGATTTTTTGTCTTCAGAAAGGACCTGTGTAATAGCTTTCCTTTGTTCGAGGACTCTTGCAATCATCATTTGCATCGACCCCCATCTGGTAACGCATGCTGTTTTTAGCTTGTGTTGTGGTAGGTTCAGTTCTTGTTGCACCTTCATTAATGCCTTCTTTTTTTTCCAGCTATAGGAAAAAGCACTGACTGTTTTTGCACACCCTCACTGCATGTGTCACACGTTGATCTTTCAATCCGTTTTCTGAAACACACAAAATTAATCATTTTTTTATTATTATTGACAATATTTTATTTATACCTGAAGCTTTAACAGTACCAAAATTAATGAGCCTCTTGTATTTCTTAAATAATATCAGATTAACAATTCTTAAATATCGGCACCAGTGCACTCCATCTCCACTCCTCAGGCATCCTCTCACTTTCCAAGATTCCATTAAACAATCTGGTTAAAAACTCCACTGCCACCTCTCCTAAACACCTCCATGCTTCCATAGGTATGTCATCTGGGCCAATGGCCTTTCCATTCTTCATCGCTGTCCTTACTTCCTCCTTGCTAATCCGTTGCACTTCCTGATTCACTATCTCCACATCATCCAACCTTCTCTCTCTCTCGTTCTCTTCATTCATCAGCCTCTCAAAGTACTCTTTCCATCTGTTCAACATGCTCTCCTCACTTGTATGTTTCCATCTTTATCCTTTATCACCCGAACCTGCTGCACATCTTTCCCAGCTCAAGTCCCTCTGTCTAGCCCACCGATCCTTTTCACCCTCCTTAGTGTCCAGCCTCTCATACAACTCATCATACGCCTTTTCTTTAGCCTTCACCACCTGTCTCTTCACCTTGTGCCTTATCTCCTTGTACTCCTGTCTACTTTCCACATCTCTCTGACTATCCCACTTCGTCTTTGCCATCCTCTTCCTCTGTATACTCTCCTGTACTTCCGCATTCCACCACCAGGTTTCCTTTTCCTCCTTCCTCTGTCCAGATGTCACGTCAAACACCCTTCCTGCTGTCACCCTTACTACATCTGCTGTAGTTTCCCAGCTGTCTGGTAACTCTTCACTGTCACCCAGTGCCTGCCTCACCTCCTCCCTAAACTCAACATTGCAGTCTTCCTTTTTCAACTTCCACCATTTGATCCTTGGCTCTGCCCTCACTCTCTTCCTCTTCTTGATCTCCAATGTCATCCTACAGACCACCATCTTATGCTGCTTAACTACACTTTCCCCTGCCACCACTTTGCAGTCTTCAATCTTCTTCAGATTGACTCTTTTGCATAGGATATAATCTAACTGTGCATCTTCCTCTACTCTTGTTTGTCACCCTGTTTTCCTTCCTCTTCTTAAAATACGTATTCACCACAGCCATGTCCATCCTTTTGGTAAAATCCACTATCCTCTGACCTTCTTCATTCCTCTCCTTGACACCATACCTACCCTTCACCTCCTTGTCTCCTCTGTTCCCTTCACCAACATGTCCATTGAAATCCGCTCCAATCACCACTTTCTGTCCCTTGGGTACACTGTTCATCATTTCATCCACCTCACTCCAAAAATCTTCTTTCTCATCCATCGCACACCCAACTTGCGGGGCATATGCATTAACAACATTCATCATCACACCTCCAATTTCCAGCTTCATCATCATTACTCTGTCTCACACTCTTGACATACTCTTCCTTCAGGATAACCCCTACCCCATTTCTCCTCCCATCCACACCATTATAGAACAATTTGAATATCCCTCCGATACACCTGGCCTTACTCCCTTTCCAGTTAGTCTCTAGCACATACAATATATCAACCTTCCTTCTCTCCATCATATCTGCTAACTCTCTCCCCTTACCAGTCATACTACCAACATTCAAAGTTCCTACCCTCAGTTCCACTCTCTTTACCCTCCTCCTGCCTCTGGACACGTCTGCCACCCTCTTCTTCTTTTTCTCCTTCTTCTGCAAACAGTAGCCCAATTTCCGCCAGCACCCTGTTGGCTAACAGTAGTGGTGACGGTTGTTGTTAACCTGGAGCTCGACCGATCCAGTATGGAAATCTGAATTGTTGTCCGCATATTTATTTAGCAAAATTTTACACCAGATGCCCATCCTGGCATATCCCTCCCCATTTATCTGGGCTTAGGACCAGCACGAATAAACACACTGGTTTGTGCATCTCCTGTGGCTGCGTTGTGTTGGCAATGTAATACAAAAGAAAAAAACAGACCCAGCCCAAGCAGTACATGCTAGTAATAGTAACCACTTCCCTGCTGACCCCCCAGAGCTAAATGCTGTCATGATGATGTCCTTTGGCAAACTCTTTTAATTTGAAGATGTAGTTGGGTTTTTCCAAAATTACCCAAGTTCAACAGCTCCAGCTTAAAAATGGGATTTAACAAAAGCCTGGCGTGCTGAAATGATTCCACACACAAAATATCTTCGTTTTTAAGTTTTAGTTAAAATTCAAAGTAAAACAGTTCACACAAAAAAGAAAAAATAGTAAAAAAAAAAAAGTTCTTAAGAAAAGTTCTGTTCAAAGTTTAAATCTTGTTACATTTCAAATCGTTACAAATCACTTCAAAACGACGGTCAGAAAACTGTATGCCTAACCCATTCCTGAGTTGAAAATGGGTCTTTTAAGTTCCTGCTTATAGGGACCTGTTCTAAACAACAACTGACTCAATTATCACACTGTATCTTAGTTGTAGCAAGAAAGTTCTATCTCTTAACTAACTTATAGGGGGGAAAACCTATATGATTCTCTATGACTATGAAAGAAAATTATATTCTATTCAAATTAAGCTAATATGAGTTTAACTCAAAGCTTTAACTTTCAAATATTGGCTCTTACAGGAGGTACTGCTTGACACATCTTGTGTATGTTGAACCTGCGAGCAATGGTTCCCCCACATGAGCATCTCTTTTCACAGCTATTTAACTGTTTGTAGCTTAATGTGACCAATTTATGCAATTCAGTTTAAAGTTCTATAGCATACTGACAAGTTGATGTACTTTGTCATAAGTGCTGAAAGCACAATCAGTGAACAAACACTAATATGTTGTATTCTGATGTGTCAAAGATGGTGTTAATGAACCTCAGCAATTCCTTTTGCAGCAGTCTTGACCGACCTCTAACAAAAGTCCTGCAGATCAACCCGTTATAAAAGGGTGTGACTGCTCTGCTTCAGAACCTTAACAAGGATGCGAGTTTCAGTTTTGTGTTACATAATGTTTTTATTTTGAGTTCAATAAAATAATTTGTGTTAGAAGGGATGGCTGGAAGTATTGCCTGGCTGAAGGTTATTTTTAACACTGTTGGACTTCACATGATGGGCTGTGTAAATCACGTAAAGTTCATGAGAACTTTCTTTTGTCAGGCTTGGGTAACAGAGTTGCACCAGAGACAAGAAGGCAAGTCCAATAAAATAACTTTATTCTTGAAAAGGCAGGAACAGTCTCAAGGCTTTAGTGAAAATACAAGTTTTTCTTCAGAACGCAATCACAATGAACATGAGAAGCGTTGTGGCAATCCTTCTGCTTTAGCTCACTTCTTCATATTAATAAAGCACAAAGCCTTCCTCATCCAAGCTGGTTCAGTGGCTGAGAAGCACTGGCCGAGTCAGATGTAGTCTCAACAAGAGGGGCTAGAAGAGAGGGCAAAAGCATATGTGAAAGCTCAGCTATAAATGTTCGAAACAAGGTGTGACAAGCACGTTATGCAATAAGGTTTCAGCTAATCCCCCACAGGGCATTTTATAAGTGTGCTTGTTTCTTATTGAAATATCCGTTTAATAAAGTTTGTGCACGCAGCACCTGGTGTCGCACAGCAGCCACCATCGCAGTCACACTTTAACTTATAATTTTATATACTCATTCACCTTTGAAAATAATTGTGATGCTGACTCTGCCCATATCTGTCAGATACATTCACAGATAACGCATGCAGGTCTACAACTATATTATATTCTGTGTGTCCATTTACAAAGAGGTTCTTTCATGTCTAGTTAAATGTGTTGGTTAATGTCTGTAAATGTTGTAAAAACCTGAGATTTTCATTAAGAATTCATTTTCATTCGTTTACCCAGTGAGATACCAAACCAAACCAAAAAAAGGGGGCTGCAGTATTTCAGGGTCTGTCATGGGACATGAGAGAGAATCCTTCTAAATTCTCCAAATTATCTGAGTTATGTTTAACAGTGCTTTGCAGGACAATCATAATAAAATGTCAGAAGTGTGGGGATTGTGTAATTGTGTCACAGAATGTATGCAGGATTTGTGTGTACGTGTGTAATATAATAACGCATTATTATGCTTTCTGATTAAGTCTGCTAATCCTGAAGAAGACATCATTAAGAGTACGACAAATGGAATCCTTGCAATTATAAAAGATATGACAGAACTCCTCCTAGCTGCTTACAGTGATCTTGCTCTTGTGATTGAACAACAAGTTGTGCTTTGCCATCTTGGTGATATGCCAAGTGCTTTTCTGAACTTGATGGGGGGGCTGCTGTGTGCCTTAAATAAGAACTAAGACACCCCTTTGAGGCGACTCAGCGTCTGTTCTTGGGCATTACACTGATTCTTGCTCTGCTCGAGTCCACTCACTCAAGAACGAGTTACTGTGTTAATGAAGTTGAGCTGAGAGTCAGGTGATGGGATGGTTTTGAAAGGACCTGAGCCATTTTATTTTGTTAAATATTTTGATTGTTTCTAATTCAGTTTATAGCAAGAAATCTAAAATATTTAAGATAAAACACTTTCGCGGAGACTGTTTTATGGGAAATTGTTTACAATTATTTTTCCCCCAGTTTGAATGGGGGGGAGTGGTGGCTCTGAGGCGAGGGATCTACAATGGCAATCGGAAGGTTGCTGTTTTGAATCCTGTAAATGCCAAAAGGGAGTCTGCTGTGTTGGGCCCTTGAGCAAGGCCCTTAACCTGCAATTGCTCCGTCCTGGGTGTGACGTTAATCTGCATGTAGGCCCTCCAGCCTGCAGGGAAAAACCTGGGGGTTGGTGGCAGAATTGGCACTCCAGCCACCATAAAAAAACCTCACACTGTTCCACTCCATCTGAACAGGGTAATGCTGAGGTGTCACCCATTGTATGGCTGCACTCGGGTCCTAATCTGGTATCCTGAGTTGGTTTGTCATGTGGTGGGTGCGGCAATGTGCTGTATCAGCACCTGCTCCTAACCTCTTGAGGAATACTGATTTTTGGTAGCATACACTAAAAACAAAGTTTTAGTTGTTTTCATTTATTGTATACGTATTTAACACATTGGTTTTAGAGCAGGAAGCTGAGCTTTTTGTATGAACACTATTCTTAAAGCGGTAAATAACAAATGCAAGATTTTCTGTAATCTTGTTTTCCCCAGCTGGAGGAACAGTAACTCGAGCTTCATGTTTACAAGCAGCACAGATACTGAACAGCTTTAAGCTCATTTGAATTCAGTCATGCTTTATTGCAGATTTTGCATGGTGGAAACCTCACGTTTTAGAATCGCATGTGTCAAAGGCAGTTTACAGGCATGCTTCACGTGGCCTGAATTTGTTTTAATGATGTACATTGTGCTTGTTTAAAAAATACAACTTGTTTAGAACAATGGCTATGAAGCCCAAATGACTAGAATTACACTGTTCAGTCAATGTATTGTCTGCTTGTTTCAAAAATTGATAGTTATCTAAACAAGAATTGTAAAGTTTGCTGAGTCAAAGTGACAACCTAAGTTAACGGAGTTATGTTGTGTGAACAAATAATGTTCTACAGTGTTGCAGATGAACTTCAGTTTTCTTGTGTCCAAATGGACCTCTATGGCAAATTTATTACAAGTATGTGTCGCAGTCTGTCTCAATGCTTGAAATGTAATTCAAATCCCAATCCAGTGTTACAACAGAGCAACTGTTCGGATTGTTATCTCACCCTTATGTATCAAGCATAAAGTGCGGCTCACTTTGCTGCTCTTACTTACACTTCTTTGCAGAGACCCAGGAAAAAAGGACACCAACGTACAGTTAATATAAGTAAGTGTGCTTCCACAATATACCAAAAGTGTGCTGTTTTTGAGTTATCAAAAATGTGTTTTCAATGTATTTTCCTTGCATTTGATTCAAATATAAATCTATTTCCTGTATAACTATTAATGTATTAGAAATGTGGATTATTCTAACTGTAGACAAAGTGCACTTATGAAAGTACAGAAGTAATAAAAAAAAGAAAGTGTACTTAAGCATAATTAAGCACATCTTAATGGTGTCTCCACACATTCAAGTACACTTAGTTGTAAGTATCTATTTAGTTACAGTAATGAAATATCACTAGCATGCTAAATTCAAAAGTAGTGCTTCAAAATAGCACATTTTTAATATGGAAAGTGCACTTATGTAAAGCGTATTTTTAGTGCACCATTTTTAAAATTTTTTTTTTAACAAAAAAGGGGATCGAGCCGTTAACCAGGCCATCGACCAATTGACTACTAGATAACGTACTCAAATTCCAGTTGAAGGGATCACGGGTTCCTGCTACTAACAACTCAGCTGTGTTGGTCCAGAATCCTAGAGGGCAGCCTGCATCACATCCGGACCAGAGCCCCATTCGATGATCAACAGCTCCAGATATTGATATCTTTTGCTTTGGGGCATTGGACCCCATGACCTGATTATATCCTCACCAGAAAAAGAAAATGTCACATCTTTACTTTGCAGGGTTCTATGTTCTTTGCCAGAGCCCAGTTTAACTGTTCACGGTTTGGCAACTTGTTCGACAACCAGCTATTTGAATTCTTCCATCTCTTTTCTACAGCAACGCCTTTCAAGGAAACTTTGAACCATGGAGTTATGAAAGATATGAGAAAAACCTATCTATCTGCAATCACAGCAAAGCAAATTAACTCTTTTTGTAAGCAACATGTATTTATTGAATATTTGTAACTATTGTTTTATAAATGGAAATACTGAACGATTATTATGAATTTAAATTGTTTTGGGTTTAACCTGTATAGCAACTGGACTAATATAAATGAATAGTTTAAAAAATGTGTTTAGCATAACATGGTCAGCACTTAAGAGTGAAAGCAATGTGTAAGACTAAATATTTTTGGATAGATGTTTTAAATAAGTCTACTGATACTTGGTAATAAAGGACAAGTTACTTTTAAAGATTGATCTTTGTATGTAATTTGTACTGTTACTCAGAATTTAACACAAGATTGCAAGCATTTCCAGGTAAAACTCAGTCCAATTAAAGCTATAGTATTTATTGATTTTAATGATAGAAACAAAAAAATTGAGTTTAACATAAAGGGAAATTTATTAACTGAGAAGAATGATTGTAAACTTAAGGGATGGTAAATAACTAGTGTTTCTATATCTAAATCCTTTAGTATAAGGCGAAGATATAGTTTAAACTAGAAGCCTTTTGACACAATAAAATTATACCATGCGTTTTAGAATGGTTGTTTTCATTATGGAGGTGAAGATGGAAAATAGGTTAATATCAATGTTTTAACTTTGTTAGGATTTTTTTTGTTGTTGTTGTTCATTAGGATTAGACACAACATTAGGACACACATTGTATGATATTGGGTGTTAGAATTAAATGTGCAAAATTAGATACAGGGGAAAGTATAAACCTTTAAAGTTTGTATAACAAGGTATAAGGGGAAAAGTTTGTGGGATAGTGCTAACAGTGTTTTCAGGAAATGGGACACCTAGGGCCATATAGACAAATAGTTGATGGCAATACAGGACAAATAATTAATACTTTGGCTTCATGGGCCCAAGTAATATAGAAAAACAAAGTGACAATTGGGCATAGCAGAGACGTAATGTCTTATGCAAAGAGTTGGTGAGTTAGCAGTTTGTGAATTGGACAGCCCAGATACAAACCAAAGAGCCCAGCTGGTGGCAGACAAGTTTAAAATCAATAAGAAGCTTGGGTACGACCCTTGCAATTTAAAGAAGTCCCAAAGGGGGGAAAAAATCTTTACAAATTATTACAAGTATACTGAAGCTATAACAATGAATTATTAAAACATAAGGAAAAGGACTGAAGATAACTAAAGGGTTAACTAAACGTGGCTTGAAGCTTGTGCACCTGAGGTCTGCCTCATCTTAGAGAAACCACCAGCTAGATTTTCCAAGATTAGAATGAGGTAAGTGAGTAATGAACACCCCTCTAGAAAGCGAGGAAAAACTAATGGGAAAGCCCAAAGATCCCTCCAATGAGGCGGCACTAAGATCAATAGAAGAGTCTGCAAAACACCCCTAATAACAAAGTGACATTCAAATTAATGGGAGAGTTGTCAAAAGAGTCATGTAAGAAAACACTGGTGGCACTAGTTGATTGAATGAAATAATAAAGCTATGCATATCCAGAGTCAGATGACGTGATGTATTAGATGAGGTAATAAGAATAGAAAAATATAAAAGTAAATGAATTGTTTAATTGATTGCTCCCTCCATGGATGGAGACATTTTTGCATAATCTGTGTAAATAAAGAAATGTTCAGAATTCTTATCTGGGTTGTGTGGCTGCTTTCTTTGAAAATCATCCGAGAAGATCCACGGCGCCTGATCATGTCTATGAATCGCAGATTTCAAGTAGTCATTCCATTTAAGGGATATGTGACAAAGTCCTAAATTTTATGGCTTTAATAGACCTGGCATTGCTGCGTCCTAAACATTATGGTGCCCGGACATGGGTGGACCGGGTAGAAAAAATATTGGTTGTGACTGAAATTTAAGCAAATCTACTGAAACAAAAGCCCATAATGTACAATTTAAAATCACATCAGAAATTTTTTGATTTGTAATTTTAAACTTGTCTATATCCCAATCATTATGGAGGACACTGTATATATTGTAATAAAATATCCTTGAAATCAAAGGCTTTCATCGTACATCTCACTACTCAATGGCCTCCTATCGTTACTCTGGTCCTTCTAAAATGGACGATAACAGGACATTGAGTGGTCATTCATAACAACATGACGTCGTACCTGATGTCCATTTCTTGATGTAGTCCTTGGTGACCTCATCCATTTGTTCTATCAGGTTTAACAGCTTACTTAATGTTGGATTGGAAGACTCAATGGCAGAGACTTTGAAGGTGGTCAAGCGACCTTCATCAGGAAGGATACAGAGAGGTGAGAAATTCTGCATCAGGAGAGAAGAGGAGATGAGATTTCAGAGTGGACTAACAAAAAGAAACATTTGTTAAAAGATCTTTAATGGATCTGTGTATAACGTTTCGCCCTGTCCCAGATGATACTGCTATAATTTACAACGCTTTAAGAGATGTATTAAGTTTGGATCGCAAGTCAACCACAAACTGATGTTGGGCCCCTTCTTGTGATACTAACAGATTAAATATAATGAACGAGCTGTATATACCCGGCGTTGCCCGGGGCAGAAGTAACCTAATCGGTCAAACACTTACATATATACCAAAGTAAACCTAATCGGTCAAACAGTTACATATATAAAAAAAGCGAACCTAATCGGACAAACAGCTTTATATATACAGAAGCGAACCTAATCGGACAAACAGCTAATCTATATACATAAGCAAACCTAATTGGTCAAACAGTTACATAAATACAAAAGCAAACCTAATCGATGAAACAGCTTCATATATACAGAAGCGAACCTAATTGGTCAAACAGTTATGCATGTGCAGAATGATTTTACAAAGATTATGCGTGTTAACAATCATTAAAAAGAAAAGATTGAGGAACTCTTCTTCTATATGTGATGAAGCTGACTAGACGAAGACGTAGGTGGCATAGATTGGTTTTTCTAAAACAGAAGAAAAAAATGAGTATCTATTATTATTTTAAATTAGAATGAAAATGAGAACCTTGATTAGAGATAGATTATCCGTATTAAAATATGTGCATGAATAAAGTTTTGCTAACTCTCTAGGAAAAGTTTATTCATACAAATTGGCATGGGATGGCTTTGTGAAAAAGTAAAAATTACATAAAAATAAATTGAGAATGCGTACTTCGATTTGACTGAGATTATCTGTAATGATGAAAAAAAAGTTTAGTATGTTTTTTTTTTCCATACGGGAAGGATGTAAAACCTTACATAGGCACCCTTCAGCCCGTACTGAAGGGTAGTGTCAGATTCTTACTGACTAAAAAACACCCTTTTTATTCCACAGCTACCCCAAAAACCACTATTAGGCATTACTTTGGGGTGGCAGTAGTTTAGTTATGAAACAGCTGGGTCCTGAAAAAAATCTGTCTTATTAGTGGCTTTTTGAAATTTTGAATAAAAAAAAATGTGTGTAATTTTAAATTAGAAGTCAGGTATGAATAAAATAAAAGTCTGAATGGTACTTTGATTAGATGAAGACTATGCTTATTAGCGAACATTGCAAAGAGGAAGACGGCAGACGACAATTGAAAAACTAAAGAAAAAAATATGAGCATGTAATTATAAATTCATGTATGACGAAAATGAAGTGTGAAATGTACCTCAATGTGATAGAGACTATGCTTATTTATGAACATGGCGAAGAGGCAGTTTGCAGACGGCATTTAAAAAACTAAAAAAAAATATGAGCGTGTAATTATGAATTCAGATATGAAAAAAATGAAGTGTAAATGGTACCTCTATGTGACGGAGACTATGCTTATTTACGAACATGACAAAGAGGCAGTTGGCAGATGACATTTCAAAAACTAAAGAAAAAAATATGACGAAAAAAAAAATGTAATTTATAATGAAAATATGAATAGAAAAATGTTGGATGTAAATCAATCACTTACCTATTTATTACGTCAAAACTTGTTTGTAGACAATATTTTTACTTTGACAATTAGTTGTCAATATATGTAAATTTTTTGGGGATCCTACTCTTGAGCATGCCACATAGAGTTGTCCGTGGCTAAAACATGGAGTCTGCAAATCTACACCACAGCACTTTATCGATTGACCTTGAGATTTATTGATCGTTATTGAAAACGCCAATCGTACTGGGAACTGCAGTCTCTTGAATGAAAACGGGAGATCTTGCGGAATAAGCGGAATGCGAGGAATTATGACCGTTTCTGCTTTTCCCTTTCCTGTTAAAATTGTTGCTTGTAGCACATTTCGTGCAAATGTTTTTATACATAACCGAGTTCCATTGCATAATTTAGGTGGGTCTAGATTCCTCAGTAATATTATCGGACATCCAATTTTAAGTTTCAAAATGTGCGGCGGTAATCCAGGTGGATCGAGAGAATTCAAAAATTCGGCTGGATAGTTAACAGCGTCATCAGATTCCACCGTAGTATCAATTGATATATAGTCTGTGACGGGTCCTGGTATCATATCCAATATATGCCTATTTAAATTGTTCACGTCGTCATTTTTTGAAGCGAGGATGGTTCTCTCGCATAACCATTCGTAATTTTTGTAATTCGTACAAACATTTGGGTATACGGCATCTATTAATGCTGGAAGAGATGCTACAAAATTACAAAAATTATTCGCGAAAGTTATGGTTCCAGATGATCCATGGGCAGCAAGCCTTCTCCAATAGCTAAGAGGCTTTTACCAAAATGTTGAGCATCTACATCATTTTTGTCAATCCTCATATTTTCCGTCAGGCTGATTGTCTTAACTGTTTTCCAAAGTGGAGAATATTTTAAGCAGGCATTGATTTCATCTGCAGGTGTTGACTTTGGAATTACAGGAAGAGTTTGTCTAAATCGCCGCATAGAAGAAGCAATATTCCTCCCATAATTTTATTGCTTCCTCTTACATCTTTTAAAGTTGTATCCAAAGCTTGAAGAGATTTTTTTATGGGCCATGGTACATTCATCCCATACAATTAGCTTGCAATGTTGTAAAACTGTCGCTTTTCCACTACCTTTGCTAATAGTGCAAGTGGGATTTTCCTGTCTGGCTATATCCAAAGGTAGTTTTAATGCAGAATGGGCAGTTCTTCCGCCATCCATAAGAGTGGCTGCTATTCCAGATGAAGCGACAGCTAACGCTATTTCTTTTTGTACGCGTATTTCGGCAAGTATTAAATTAACTAAAAATGTCTTTCCAGTTTCCTCCAGGAGCATCGAGAAAAATAATACCTCCTTGTTGTGACTTGACATGATCCATAATAAAATGATACGCTTTCTTTTGATTTTGATTCAAAACATCTTTCTTCAAATTAATATTTAAAAGCAGCTCCTGAATGTTATAATTTTTCTCTCTGTTGTAGTCTGCATTAAATATACTTGCACTATCTGTAATGGGTGAATTTAAACCCAATTGACTCAAGGTTTTACTGTCATAGTTAAACACTTTTCTTCAAGTAATATTAGTGTTTCATTAAATATTTCGGAAGAGAATGTTATTTCTAAGCTTTGGTTATTTGCTCTGGCCTTATTAAGTATGTCTTCGCTCATGATTTCTTTATATTTATCCCATAAATTAAGTGGATCTGATGGGTTGCAGGAAGTGATTATTATAGAAAACAACATTCTAACGACTTCTGGTGAGGATATCAACGATGCCTCATTCATTGCGTAATCCCAATGTTGATCATCCTCGAGTAAACCGAGTTTTTGACACGCTCCTCGATATGTATCGTATTCTACTCCATCTATAGTTTTTAAGGAGCTAAAAGAAGTTGGGCCCCGAACTGTATGGAGCAACATCCTTAAGAAAAAGCATTCTGCATTATTAGGGTGAACTGTGTAAACCCTACCCAAGGCATCACTGCTTATAGTATTTTTGCTCCGTGTTAACTTGGCCTCTTCTTCTTTTGGTGAAATTTTTCGTGATGCATTCCCAAGTATAATATTTCGGAACTTCAGGATAGAGTAAAGTTCTTGCAAATCATCTTCTTGACATAATTGAAAAAATTGCCGTCAAAGTTGTATTAGGTGGATGATCTGCGATTGTTCTAGCACTGTCTCTTGTAAAATATACTCTTTGTCCATTCTCTAAATGAACGTGTAGATGTACCACTGCAGGATGTCGTCTCGTGTATTGAAAACCCCAAAATTCTCCAAATTGCTTCATTACTACTCACATATCTGCCCAATTGGTACTGCATCACTTCATTATGACGTATTTTCATTAGATATTACCGTAAACAGCCATATCACTGCCTTTATTAACATATTTGCAAATATATTTAATTGATTTGACACTATTGCAATATTCTACATTTATATGCGCCCTTAAATATTTTGCACAGCAATGGTGAATATGGCACAACCCATCCATTATTTATTTCTATTTCGTTGCCACGTACATTAAGCTTGGCAGTGAAACCTCCGTCTTCTGTAGTGGCGACGTCTGTATTTAGGATAACCATCTTCCCAGTTTCTGTTTTCTTTAATTAAATCTCTCGGATATTTTTTAGTGCATTTACCATCTTTCATACATGGCGCATTAGTATTAATAACTCTACATGGCCCATGAATCATATTCTTGACTATTATTTGTATAGTTCTGCATCGTTATTAGGGTCAGGTAATTCTGCACAAATAACATCATCGATAACAGTCGGCTGTATTTTTTCCTTCAACCAAAACAAATTATGCGAATGTGGTAGTCCTCGCTTTTGGTATTCAATTGTTACATCCAGCATCGTGTTTCGCCAAAAATGTGCTCCTTTGTAATTAAATTAATAAACTTAATTTGTTTTTGTTTAAACACCCCGAGCTATTAAATCATGGACGGTCACTGGGTGCTTGAACCATTAATTAATAATTCTTTTATTTCTCTCCAAGCTGGGTTACAGGTGAAAGTTATAAATAATATCAGGTCTACCATAGTTTTTCACTTAGGTCATAGCATCTTGTGTGTACTCATGCATATGCCTAGGACTACCTGTGAATGTCGCCGGCAGATGACCAATTGGCCAAGATCCTGGGACATTGCCATCGTGCGCCATAGCATCTTTTAAAATGCACATATTCAATCTGCCCTTAATTTATTTTGATTAAATTTTATCAAATTCAATCGTTCACTCTCAATTTTGACATACATGTCAACAATAAATTGGTGAAATAATTGGCGACAATTTAATAAATGATTATGTTGGTTATTCCGTATCATTAGTTTGTACGAATAGTAATCCATCGATGAAACCTTTTTATTAGAGATCTTCTCGGAACCTGGTTTAATTTGAAATATATTAAAATGATAGCTGTCTTCTCCTCGAGGGAATATCACTGGATATTGAAGTGCATCATAACATCGATGAGTTTCTGAAATGCGCTGCAATGTATCGCTCCGCCGTTGTATAACAATATCACGATGATTAAATTCATCGTTAGATACTACCACTGCAACTTCGTCGATAATAGGTGCGTTGAAACGTCTTTCGTGTTCTCCGGTTGGTCTTTTATCCGCTCTAATTATAACTTTATAATCATCTGTGGCCATGCGTTCCAAGGCGGTTTTAAAAGTGTTGATAAGATGATTATGCTCTTGAAACATTCTTGTAATCTGATATTATCGGTCGTCTCGTACCTTGGACTATTTCACATCGTCTATCAAGTTGTTCCGCATCTCCCATGAAATATAATTGCAAGAATTGATGGATTGTCATCATTGAGAGGTAATAGCGATCCAGCTCTGTGGTAAATCTGACCTTGTACTGTAAATGTTGTTAAAAATCCAGGCTGATTTACAAATCGCTGTAGCACCAAAGGAAGTCATATTGAAAGATGCATTGTATTTTCTGATATTTTTTAAGATATGTTTCGATCCGGAGTATCGTTAGACATATAAAAAAGGAGTTTATCAGGTGGTGGCTCAAGAGTAGATAACTTTATTTTTCCATTGTTGCAGCAAATACCAGGTGGGTTCGCATTTAAATCTTCTTGCTTGACAATACCTGCATTCATGTTCCATTGATCCTATTGCAACATTTGGATGTGGGCATAGTCTGTTACTGGCGAATAGTGGAAGGCTTCTAATTTAAATTTTGGACAGTGCGTGATCTTGCATAAGCCTCCCGTCGATTTGATAATCGTTCATCACGTTGTTCTGGGGTCTCCGCAGCTCTTGATCTTGTATAAATCTCCCGTCGATTTAATAAACGCTCATTGCGTTCTTCTGACGTCTCCGCAGCCCTTGATCTTATATAATTCTCCCGTCGACGCGACAATCGAGTTTCGCGTTGTTCTGACGTCTCCACAGCGAGATTATAAATCTCTCGTCGATGTAATAAACGCTCATCGCGTTCTTCTGACGTCTCCGCATCCCTCAATCTTGTATAATTCTCCCGTCGACGCGACAATCGAGTTTCGCGTCGTTCCACAGGTGTTAAAAGGTCGTTTTTTTAGGAGGCATTATCTAAGAAAAGTATAAAAACTTTAATAACAATGTATAAATATAAATAACAGTAGGTTCACCGCGTAAATGGGGGCGCATTTCACGGTTGTATATAAGAAGCAACAGTTTCTTAAAGTATTCTAACACGATTACAAACGAAAGTAGCATACGCGAGTCTCGAAAAATACGTGTTAAGCGAATGTCACAGCAACAGTTTCAAAAATACTGAACCTGAAAAGTTACGGCTTCTGCAAGTCAAACTGATGATATCAGGGACCCAGCGCGCGCAAGACTGACAGTAATGGTAATAAAACAGCGAATTTTGACCACTTACCCGAATTTCTTATCCTGGCCTAACACGACATGCGGTAAAAAATATTTATATTTTTTCTGACCGCGTAAATTTATTAAAACTATTTGAAACATTTAAAAAATACACATTTAAATATTTTTTTCATTTAATAATTATTTCAACCGTAAGCAGATTTTTTTGCACTGGTATCACTGACCTCGACGGACGGCGACGTTATACGTCAAAAATAAATTACGATAAATGACGATTTTAGCGATACTTTATTACGACGGCGGCTACATAGAGACGATCAAATAAAAACAAAAAATCAAATAATCATTCTACCATTTTCAAACGACGGAATAAAAAAAAGGCCCACCCGACGACCCACCCATTCCATTTTTATATATATAGATGAACTAATATAAAGATAATGATCTAGTGAAACAGGACAGGGCAAAGAACAAATTGTTATAAAAATGTATGCACAAATCGCAAAAGTAAATGACAATAATCGTTTCCGTGACCCCACACCTCCAACACATACAGTATACAAATAACACACACAGAAAAATGTTGGACAACAGACAACGTTAAACAAAATTTGCCCACTTCTGACGTGAATTGGTGGTCTTTTTCCTAGTCTCCAGACACGCAATTCCAGAGATAAAAGATTGTATACACCTCGCCAAATCTCAATCCTCTAAACTGTCCCGTTCATTTCTTGATGCACCACGTCAAGACAGGAATAGCCATGTTGGGAAATTCCTTCGAGGTGGTCGCCTCCAAATCAAAAGAGGATTCAATACCCATGTGTGACAACCTTCTCTCTGGTCTTAAGACAGTCCATGCCTGTTTCATCCCCCATAAACATGTGCTGTACAGTCAACTTGGATTGAAATTGGGCGATCACCTCTCATTTATTTATTGGCTATTAATGACAATGGTATTTCAGTGTAGTTGGACATAAGATATCATTGACATGGCTTTCAATAAGGACTCCATGTGGGCCGACTCATCAGACTGTAGATTAGGGGACTGAGTATGGTGGGCAGAAGGGTGAAGAACTGACTTGATGCAGAAAGCAAGGCTTTGGGCTTTTCAGAGTTGAGCGCCTTTGTGTGTTCGTCACCATCCTACACAGAGTGTAGAAGGCTACTGAGAAGCTGAGATATATAGCGCCTGCAATGTTTGAAGTATAAATCAAGAAGAGAATTTCCATTACCTGAAGAGCACACTTGGAAGTCCACATCAGGAATACTGTGTGCAGTGTTAGTCTCCATATCAGAGACGAGACTGGACTGTGAGGTTTGAAGGATTTCAATCTTATATGTTTCAGGATAGAGACGTTAGTAGGTGACATGACAGAAATGTTTAAAAATACGAAGGGATTTTATGGCATGTCTTGTCAGGTGGCATGTTTTAAAATACAGTTACATGAGCGCAAATTCCATATACCTTTAGTTCACACAGACAAGTGTAGTTTCTGGAAAAAGGTTCCTCACATGGGAAAATGCAGATACGTGAAAAATGTGCACATGGAAGCAGCAATTAAAGAGACTTGTGTACATTTTGACAGTAATAGGGGAATATGAAAAGACATTATGTTTTGGGTTGAACAACCTGTTCTTGCTATTAGTAAAAACTCCTGAGATCTTTTGAATTTCCTCCAAAATGTTCTTATGTCCCACACACCCCAGTCTGCTCAAATTCCCTGCGAAGCATTGCTCTCACCTTTAGGAAGTAGGCATGGTCCGTAGTATATGAAAGCGGCCTCACAAGATCTTTTCTCTGATTCAGGTCTGTAATGTCTGTTCTTAGTTGATCTTTCACTCCTCTAATCGTCTTTGTATCTCTCTTTGTTCTAGGTCACTGAATATATCAGTCAAGGTACGACTATCATTTAACACCAAATCACACAATTTATGGAAGAACCCATTAATGTTGTTTGTCTCTTTCTCCATTGAAACCTGATTGAATAAAGAAAGACATTGAATTGAGTTACAAATAAGAATTACTAGTCATGAGACACATTTGTTGGTATTTAATGTTGTAAAGGATAGTTTGGATTGGCTGGCATCCTGACCAAGATGTTTGGTGATACCTCACTTGAACAGGAGACTAGAATACAGGAAGAGCAATGAGAGGCTGTTTTCCAGGGCTATATGTTTATCCAGTGTTTTGGGTGGCAGTGTGCTCACATTTTGGTACCTGCAAGGATGAATGGGATATGATGTCTGAACAATTAGCCCTTCTAAGGATCAACTGAGGGATCAACCCCACTATCCTACAAGGACTAACCCAGAAGGGCATCTGGGGTGTTTCTCTCATCTGCTGGAAGCTCCATTGGGTCTGTTATTAAAAACAGCCTTTCCTGCTCAGCTGGGTGTGATGGACAAGAAGAAAAAGAAGAAGATGAAGAAGACTGCTAGTCAAAATGTACTTGAGGAGTCTTTTGGGACCAGAGTCTTGTGTGGGGTAGTTGTGTTCTACCTTGGGCTGTAACACACTGCATGTCTGTCATAACCTCAAACCTCTCAGTTGGAGATACTAAACATGATTGTGTTGTGATTGGTGAGGAAATTCTGTATCATTTAATTTCATGAACTCTTTGATTATTTGTTGTCCCTCATATTTTTTCCAAAGTTAAACTTGTGCTTGTGAGTTTACATTTCCCAGATTGATTTTCATTTGTTAATATATCATTAATACTGATTACTCTGCCATTACTGCTATTGATTAAACTGTATTTGCACGGCTTACCCAGGAGTTGTAGGGGCTAAGTGTGCACTCCAAAGTGACTAAGGTCGAGACACTGACTGGGGGCTCACACTCTGATGTAAATGTAAAGTGAGAGGTACACACTTTCCAGGGTCATCAGCCCCAAAGCTGGAGATGTCCATATGTTTTCAGGACCTTTCATAGTTGGATGGTGAGTCTTATGACCCTAAGATTCTAGGCAGAAATGATACATCCTAAATAATGACCTCCAAACCAGTCACCAGAAAGAGGGAAGTACTGATACTTGGGGACTGAATGATTAGGGGGCTTGAGTTGAACATGTGCTCCAGAGACTCAGATGTTGTGTTATGTTTCTGGCCCACAACTGTCATTGTATAAATGACATAAATTATATCAGCGTGGTAGACCTTATGGAGAAACTTAAAATAAGGGTAAAGCTGAGGAGCAGAACGTACAAAGTGACCATCTCAAACGTTGTACCTGTGGCATGTGCTGGTCCAGGTAAGACTGTGGAGATCAGAAAGCTTCACATATACCTAAAACCTTAGGGTAGGATAAAGTGGTCCGCGAAGGGCTACATTTGAACCAGAGGGGTACAAATGTAAGATTAGCCTGTATCACAGATGCATTAATGGAAACAATTAGTAAGGAAAAGATTGAGTGGCATAAGTCAAGAAAAGGAGTGTTAGTGAGTGGTCAGCATGGTTTTAAATGGGCGAGTTCATGTTTCACTAATTTAGGGTCACACCGTCTGAATCTGTAATGAAATAACATGAAACACTATTGACTGTGAAATGCTATGGAGGATATAATAAAACCTTTTCTCTCCTCCTTCCTTATTATGCCTCTACTCGTCATTACCAGTGAAGCTCTGGTGGCTCTTTTAGTTTTAATTTATTTCTTTAATCTGATGTATCATCTAGGGGGCAGCACGGTGGCGCAGTAGGTAGCTCTGCTGCCTTGCAGTTCGATTCCCGGGTCCTCCCTGCATGGAGTTTGCATGTTCTCCCCATGTCTGCGTGGGCTTCCTCCAGGTACTCTGATTTCCTCCCACAGTCCAAAGACATGGTGCATTGGCAATCCTAAATTCTCCTTAGTGTGTGCTTGGTGTGTGTGTGTGTGTGTGTGAGCGCCCTGTGGTGGGCTGGCGCCTGGCCCGAGGTTTGTTTCCTGCCTTGCGCTCTGTGTTGGCTGGGATTGGCTTCAGCAGACCCCTGTGACCCAGCAGTTAGGATATAGCGGGTTGGATGGATGTATTATCTTAATTCAATTCACCTGCACTCTGTCCATGTCATTCAGTATTTTGTTTTTCTCCTCAAGTCTCCTGTCAATTTCATTCTCTGTTTCCCTCAGACGCCCCTGTTTTTAAACACAAGAGGACACACGTTGTCAGATCAGAATTCTCTTTCACTTTTTAATTTCTTGTTCTTCTTCTGAGTCCTGACATTTTTACAACACATTTGCTTTACATTTCATGACACAACTTACATTTTGGCGTCACACTTGTCTTCATATTGACATTGTAGGTGACACACAGATTTGACTCAACAAATATGAATAGTACAACAAGATTAAAAGAAAAGCTTAATTTACCAGTTAGATTGAAGATAAGAGTTTGAGCTTGAAGAGTGCAACAAATGAACTAAAGAGTTTGAAGGCACACCGGTGCACAAGTCAGTTTTAGAAGATCAGTGGGAATTCAGAAGTTGACACACACAAATAAAAAACTGGACTCTGTATGTTGAAGAAATGCCTAATAACACAGGAGGACATGGACATACAATTGCCATAGCGGTAGGACCTAAAACATCATTTGATAACCTAAGTCATACTTCTGAGAACACAGTGACGCGTTTTGTCACTTTTATGACTCAGATGCGATTACTGAGGCCACTAACAGGCAAGTGAATCAGATGAATTCAATAAGAAGGACAATTTAAAGAAATACTCTCCTAAAAACAATGTTTTTGTTATATGGTCCTTACCTCATGTGTTGTGTAGTGATGACAGAAAAACAATTAATCGGATGTTTTCATGGACAATGAATATAAAAAATATATTTATGGTACAAGCCAACAGCAAACATATAAAAAATACTCACAAAGGGAAAAAAAGAAAACAAAGTTGCGTTACTTGTGTCACACGATCCACATGTCAGGTATCCAGTCACTCACTCATATAACATACAAAGCAAGTGCATTTTTTGCTAAAATATTGTTAAATAGATACTTCCTTAAAAACATGAGTAGAAAATGCATTTGCATAATATTGAGCTTTTAGACTGAAGACATGCCTCTTGACCAATGAATGCTGGGGAGAGGCAGACCTGCCTATCATGGTTGAGCAACACAAGACCATCCTGTTGAAGTAAAATTAGTCAAATCACAGACGTTAAGAGAAGTTGTCCTGCCTGAGCCTCTGCTGTTTTTTAGGGTGCCTCGATATCTTTGAGTGATTACTGCATTTTAAATCTTCTCAGATAACACACAAAAGTGACCAGGTTTAGTTTGGCCTGCAAGAGAACTCACAGAATGGAGAACACTCCTATTCAATGGACTTTATTATTTTGGGTGAATTTCATTAAACACATGACAGTGATCCGAGATACTGAGCACTGTATCATTAACATAACAGAACTCCTTTTTCATTCCCTTATATATTTTCTTTCTAATGCCATTTAGCTCTGACTGCTTCCAAAGGTGGATAAGCAGGGCTTCAAATGCAATCATAAGGATATCGCCATAACTGCCCCCCCCTGTCTGCTTCCACATTATAAATTGAAATAGTCCAAATTCATTTTATTTACACAAACTAAGACTTCTCGATTAGAGCATAGTAGTCGAATCCACATGCAGACATTGTGTCTAAGCCCACATTTGCACAATACGGTACACAAATATCCTTACCCAACTCGGTCAAGAGCTTACTTTTCATTCACAGATATCAAAACTTCAGGAAACTCAGATACTGCAGGGGTTAAAACATTAAGTTATAAAACTACTAAACAGGAAATCCAGTGCCGAACAATGAAGAGCACAGAACAATGAAGAGATCTGATCAGTTTATGGCAGAAGTTCATAAACTGTCAAAACTCCACATAAACTATCCTTCCCTTTCTCTCCTCTCCAGAGACTATGCTCTTTGACTATCCATCCATTTTCCATCGCTTATCCAAAGCCAGGTCAGTCATTGAGGCCCATGCGTCCTTTTCCCCAGCCACACTTGCCAACCCATACTGTGGATCCCAAGGCGTTCCCAAGCCATCTGGGAGATATAATCCTCCCAGTGAGGCCTGGGTCTTCCCCGGGGTCTTCTCCAAGGTAGTCTTGTCCGTAACTTCTCCTCGGGGAGTCTTCCAGGAGGCATCCTTATCAGATACCAGAAGCACCTCTCAATGTGGAGGGTCAGCGGCTCTGCTCTGAGCCTCTCCTGGATGTCAGCGCTTCTCACTCTATCTCTAAGGGAGATCCCAGCCACATTTCGGAGAAAGATCATTTTGGCCATTTGTATCCACAATCTCATTCTTTTCAGTCATTACTCAAAGCTCATGACCATAGGTGAGATTAGGGACAGAGATCAAGTGGTAAAAAAAAAAAAAAAAGCACTGCCTTCTGACTTAGCTCCTTCTTACACACTACAGAGTGCTATAGTGACTCATGAACAAGACCCCAAGGTTCTTAAACTCCTCCACTTGAGGCAGTCACTCTCCTCCCATTTGGAGAGGACAGTCCATCTTTTCCCTACTGAGGACCATGGCATCAGATTTGGAGGTGCTGATCCTCATCTCTGTCACTTCACACTCGGTCACAAACTGTCCCAATGTGTGCTGGAGTTCACAGCCTGATGAAGCCAACAGGATCAAGTCATCTAAAAAAAGTAGTGATGTGATTCTAAGGCCACTGAATGGGACCCCCATCCCGTCCCCTCCCCTGCTTCATCTTGATATCCTGTCCATGAAAAATACAAACAGGATAGCAGACAAAGCACAGCCCTGGTGGACTCGCACAACCACTGGAAACTGTGCTGATGTTTTTCAAGTACGCGGGCACACTTCTCATTGTGTTTATACAGGGATTGAACAGCTCTTATTAGAGGCCCCTGGACCCCCACACTCTCCCAGAACCCTCACAGCGTCCCTTAAGGAACACGATCAAGCACTTTCTCCAACTCCGCAAAACACATGTAGACAGATGGGGTATGCCCCCGTGCACCCTCCAGAATACTCACGAGGGTAAAGAGCCGGTGTACTGTTCCACAGTGGCACCCTGGCATAAGCTTTTCCAGGAAAGTGATCTCCAATAGTTGTAGCACACCCTCCTGTCCCCCTTTTTAAGTATGGGGACCACCACCCCAGTCTTCCACTCCAAAGGCCATGCACATTGAAAAAGCATGTCAGCCATGACAGCCCAGCAGTGTCAGGAGCCTTCAGTGTTCGAGGGTGGATCTCATCCACCCCCGGGGCATTGCCACTGTGGATTTGCTTAATTACCTCAGTGGAATGGGCATTAATCCACCATTAGCTTCTTGAACTTCCTCGTGTCGACTGGGATCAGGAGCTCCTCAAAATGTTCCTTCCACCACCAAACAACATTCTCAGTCTGCATTTCTGCACCCTTGCTGAGAACATCCTGGTGAATCCCTACCTTCCCTTGTGCCTGATGGTTTGCCAGAACTTCTTTGAGCCCACTCGTTAGTCACTTTCCATGGTTAGATAATTTATCATCAAATGACCCAAACATACTTGCTACAATGAACCACCCATCCATATACTTAACTTGCTTATTCAGAGCGCAGAGTCTATCACAGCAGTCATTGGGCACAAGGCAGGGACAACATCTGGACAAGTTGCCAGTATATCACAGAACAAACACACACACACACACACACACACACACACACAGAGGCTAATTTATCATCTGACCTGCATGTCTTTGGATTGTGGGAGGAAACTGGAGCACCCAAAGAACATGCAAACTCCATGTAGGGAGCAACTGGAAAATAAACCCTAATCACAAAATATGACATGTTTGTAATGTAAGGATAACAGAAGATACACTTTAGATATACAAGAATATACAGATATAGGACAACAATGAGCAACACAAAACCTAAATAAATCTGAGTTACTTTGATCTACTGTTTCTTTCCTATTGAAAAAGGTGCATAACTTATGATTTTTTTTTCTGTATTTGCATCTAAAGAATTTTCCAGGAAAGATCATTCATTCATGAATGGCTTTTAAATGTTCTCTTCACAGTTGTGCTCTTTTCAGAAGGTTTGATGGATCAGGTCTTAACTACTTATCATTTCTAGAATCTGCACTGTCATGGTTCTGTGGATTTGTTCACAGATTGTTTGAGCTCTTTTACAGCTACTCTGTGTGTGTGTGTGTGTGTGTGTGTGTGTGAAGAACAAGACCTTCAATGGTTTAATGTGGAGAGATGAATGTGGCTCCTCAAAATGGAGGTGAATTCAATTCATCAGAGATGCTTGTATTAGATATTAAAACACAGTCAGTTATACTTGTAGTAGTAATGTACAGGCCTCCTGAGCCAAAGTCATTACTGCTTTTTATCTGACTACACTACAGTATACATTATGGTTGACGGGTAGTAGTGGGTGGTTTTAATGCTGGCACAGATCCCAAGTGTCCAGCTCTGATCCCAGAGAGCTGCAATGGCTGTAGGCTTTCCTTCCTGCCACTTTCTTACTTTGTGACCAATTTCTGCTGCTCAATGACTTCCTTTCCCTTCATTTTAATTGCTGTCTTTTTAAGACTTGTTCCTCCAAATTGTTTAATATTTTTCTCCTTCAAAGGCAAACAAAGAAAACTGAGATGTGAAGTGAGCCAACATCTAACTCAGAGCCTCAAACTACAGCCAGTTTCTTATTGTTGTTAATTAAACCGATTACTTAATTCAATAGCCTGTTGCTCCTCTCACTCTGCTACAGCAGACATTTTTAAAACTATTGATTTTCTTTCTTCTAAAAGCCCAAATGTTGTGTGGACCTGAGCAGATCAGCATTACTGACACCTTCACCTTTCTTTGTTTTCAGATATTGTATGATGGACACAGGTTGCCAGTCATGTGTGGACTCATTTTGTATACGTTGTTATGTTTTAGCAGTTCATTTAGGCAAAAAGAAACAAAGGAGGAGTCCAAGTCTTATATAGCAAGTCAATTAAAATGAAGGCAGAAGACGTTAATTAGTGGCAAAAGCTGATTTAGAAAAACGTGAGAATGAAAACCTGTAGCCAGAGTAGCCCTCTAGGACTGGAGCTGGACATCCTCGACATAGATGATCAACCGGACACCATTATTTACACACCTGCTGCTGGAGTTTTATCACATTGTTGAAGGTCAGAGTTCATCTCACTACCATAAATCAGCACATCTTTACAGTAATTCTATACTGAAATTCATTTATTGTAAGAATCTTAGATTTGGTTCTGGAGTGGGTATATTTTTGTTGTGACTATGATGTATCAATTAAAAAGGCCTGAGATCAGTCAAGTGCAGACTAAAATTAAATAAAAACACACAAAGACAAACACACAGCTAAACACACTTACCCTCCAGGTCACCACACTACAGATTGTCTCCATTCATGTGGTGAAAGCTCGGGGTACAAAACGATGCATTTGATAACACTGCATGGTGACTAATTACACTTACAACAGCCGACTACTGCATTATCTTGTGAGGACTGGAATGTTAGATATTTTTACAAGTAGCCAATGTGCCGACCTGCCAGGGGCCGGTTCTGGTCTGCAGGCTGTAGTTTGCACACCACTGCACCAGATACTCAAAGGAAGAACTGATTAGAGCACAAAGAAACTCCGCTCAGCTTAATGAGCTCACACGACTGTCTATGGATAATACCCGGTATCACATCCTGGACTGTTTCATGCCATGCACAAGCTTTCACCAGGATAGGCTTCAGCTCACTACTCTCTGTCCTTGAAAAATCAGCTTTAAAAGATGGACGAATAGATGCCTCTGTTACACTGCATTTATAAATCTCTTAACCCCTCTTATTTAGCTCATTTCTGTTAAACACCAAACCCCACTCACCTGTTTTTCTTCTATATCCATCTCCAGTTCCATTATTTCAAGTTTTTCATGCGTGTTATGTTCATATAGTCCAAATTCCACGCAGATGTACATCTGATCCTCTTTGCAAAAAACATTCAGAATTTTTTTGTGATTCACACAGAGTTTATTCAATAAATTAGGATGTAGATCCGTCAGCCTGTGGTTCTTGAAGGCATCTATTGTAGAGTGAGTATCGAAGTGATCTTGACAGAGGGAAGCTGGACAGGTTTGACATGTCTTCACTGCTCTGTATTTATTCAAAGTGCAAAAGTCACACATTGCCATGAGCAGCATACGTCTGAGATGCAAAAATAATTATTTCTTTATTCTTTATCTTCTCAAGGTATTCTTTAACCCCTTCACCGCCCTCTGCCGGATATATCCGGCACCGCTGTTTTAATGCTAACGCCATACTGCCGGAATTATCCGGCACATTTGCCTGTGGTTATATGAATGCCTGGCAAGTAGTATAACTGACGGTTTGGCGTGGGTATTATTACTACGTTGTATTTCGACAAGTCTGTGGTTGTTTTGGCCGGTCATGTGACGTGATTCGCATGTAACAGCTGTGAATATGGCGAAACGTAAACTGACTTCAAGTGAGGCTTTGCAGGCGATTTTGGACAGTTCTGATCATGATTGCAGCAGTTCTGAAGAAGATTTTAGTGACAGTGATGAGCAGCAACGTGCGCTGCATGATATTGTGAATGAAGACGCATCGGATGACGGCGCTGAGTGGGTGTATCCCCAGCATCTCAGCTGGGCTGCTGCCCGTGGTGAACTACCTTTTCTGCATTCGTTTGAGGGAACGTGTGGCTTTATTGTTGATGTAAACAATTACACTGCTGAGCAGTTTTATGAGCTGTTTGTGTCACCTGATTTGATTAGACATTTTGTTCATCAGACAAATCTGTATGCAGCACAGTTTATTGAGAAAAATCCCAATTTACCTCCACATTCCCGTGTTCGTGCTTGGTTTGACACTGATGAAAACGAAATGAAAAAATTCATTGGGATTTTGATGTTGATGGGAATAATCAGAAAACCAGATATTGAGATGTACTGGTCTACAGATCCTATGTATGCAACACCTATTTTTGCAGCTGTCATGACACGTAACCGATTCTCTTTGCTGCTGAAATTCTTTCATTTGAATGACAACAGAAATGAGCCAGATAAGAAAGATCCAAACCGCGACCGCTTGTTCAAGCTACGTCCTTTGATTGATCATTTATTTGAAGCATTTCAGTTGCCCTACATGCCAGGACCGTCAGTTGCAGTTGATGAAAGTTTATTGTTGTGGAAGGGCCGCTTACAGTTTCGACAGTATCTACCATTGAAAAGGGCACGGTTTGGTATCAAGATGTTTTGCTTAGCTGAGAATTCAGGTTACATTTATAGATTTCGTGTATACACTGGCAACTTGCACAACATTTAGTGGTCAATACTGCTTGAATAAATGTAAAAAATGTAAAAATAATGTAAAAAAGTAAAAAAACAAAAATTGTTCAGATTTCGCCTGGCTTGGGGAATATTTAGGGAGCTGGCGGTTAAAGGGTTAATCAGAGTATTTATGCGCAGTGCAGGCCTTGTGGGTAAGAATTCCCTGCATAAAGGACATTTGTCAGGTTCCAGATTCCAACTTCTAGTGATGCAATTCTGGCAAAAGTTGTGTCCACATGGGAGGGTGACAGGGTCAGTCATGGTATACAAACACACTGAGCAGTTCCACTGCCGTAACGCAAACAGCTCGGAGTCGGACATTTTTAGTCTGAGGGGAGGCAAGAAGAGAGAATCAGTCAGACAAAAAAAAGAAGTGACTTGTAAGAAAGTGAAGATCAAAGTTTGTCTGTGCTCAGTGAGAAGGAGGAGATTTAAGTTTCTTCCTAACCTGACTAGTGAAACTAAGTCAATGACAGGGCTTTTACAGAAAGCCCTACAGAACAACACAAATTGCTGGTTTCTGCACCCAAATTATGTCGTTATGACCTAAAGGTACCCGTCACAGTAGCATGTGATGGTTCCCCTTTTCAGAGTGGGAGCAGTCAGTCCTCTCACATCGTTTTCTAGATGGTCAGGAAAGACCGTTTGCTTATGCGTCATGTGCTTCATCCAAAGCAAAATGTAACTATTCTCAAATTAGAAACGAGGCTTTTGAGTATTATTTTTGGGGTACCGAAATTTAATGAATACCTGTACGGGCGAAAAGTGATTTTGTGTACTGGTCTAGAGCCATTAGTCGAGATATGGTGTCCAAAGACTGGAATCCCTACATTAGTAGCAGCTCGGTTGCAGAGATGGGTGCATGTTCTAGTGGTGTATCAGTATGAAGTCAGCTAAAAACCTTCAAGGCAGTATGGGAATGCTGATGAATTGTCCAGATTGTTAGTCCGGGTAGAAGCCCAGGAATGTAAGAGTAATTTCAGAGTGTCATTCCTGAATGCTGTGCCTATTTCAGCCATAGATACTGCTGCTCAGACAAAAATAGACCTGGTATTGAAAAAGTTCAAATATTACACGCTTTATAGGAGGCCTAAGATGGGTAACTGAAGAGGATTTAAAACCATACTGGGTAAGAAACACTGAATTGTCAGTCGAACATGACTGTGTAATGTGGGGATTTACAGCATCCCTCAGAAAGCCAATACTAAAGGGGCTGCATAAATACCACTTAGGACGGGTGACAATAAAAGCCAAAGCTTGCAGTTATTTCTGGTGGTCAGGCCTAGACAGAAACATTGAATCAACAGTTTCAGAGTGTCACACATGTCACTTAAGTAGGACCTACCAGCAACTGCGCCAGTTCACCCTTGGAACTATGCAGGTAGGTCATGGGAACATATTCATGTAGATTTTATGGAAAGTACAAATGTCTTGTCTTGATTGACAGATTTTCTAAGTGGCTGATGATTGAGTTTGTGACGAGTACCACCGCAGAGAACACAGTGGAGGTCATCAAGAGAATTTTTTGTGGCATAAGGGTTGCCAAAGGCATTTTCAGTCAGACTTTTTCCAATAGTGGCGTAAAACATATTTGATCATCTCCTTAGCATCCCTCTTCAAATGGAGCTGCAGAGCATTTAGTACAAAGTCTAAAGAAGGCACTAGAAAAGGTGAAACAGCAGCACTTGACTTTAAAACACCGCTTACGTACCTTCCTGTTTTCTTACAGAACGTCTCCCCACGGTATCACTGGCAAAACACCTGCAGAGCTATTCCTGAAAAGAGAACCAGGTGATCATTAATTAAACTTCATTTATCAGATGCTATGCAAAGTACATTTAGTTCTGAGTGTAAAAAAGGTAACGGTGGGACACAGACAGCTCGGAGGGTTTTTGAACCACAGTAAGTAGTACTGGTAAAAAACTACAGGAGAGGGGAGAATGAAAAGTGGGGGCCAGGAATGACTGTGAAGGCACTTGGTCCAGTCACATATTTGGTGGAAATACAGGATGTAATTTGTAAGAGGCATGTGGACCAACTGATCAGCACACACCTGGAGAAGGAATAGGCTCCTCAATTCAATTTCTGAGATGATTCGCCCACAGAGAAAAGTTCAGATGGACCAAGTGGTCAAAGTGCTTATCTGTACACCATATAAGGAAAACATCAGTTTGGTTAAAAGGTCAAAGGATGGGATATAAAGAGAAAAGAAAGAAGTTTGCATCACTCAGTCAGATGAGATCAGATCAGTTCAATTCAGACTACAGAAGGGCTGATCCACAGAAGGATCAAGACCACCAGCTAGGAGCTGTGGGGTTCTTTTTTGTTTTGAGGAATGTTCAATTATTTTTCGTTTTATATTGAATAAATTAAGACATCACCAGTTGTTAATTTGCGTCTTATCTTAATTCAAGCAAAAGACACAACACACCTACAAGAAAAGACACAAAATATTCTAGTAGCAGGGATGTGCACAAAAATGTAAAGGTCATTGGGAAGACAAACCGGAAAAACCAACAAAGTTATAGAAACAATTACATTCATCTGTAAAATGTTTACTTCTTAATGTGAGGTGCATTAGAAATAAAATTGGCTTGGGACTACAATATTGTGGGAATTATGGAGTCCTGGCTAAATAAGAGCAAAGCAGAGCATCATATCAGTGGTCACATACCCTTCAGGAAAGACAGACAAGGAAGGACAGGAGGAGGTGACATACATAAAAGGTGGTCCGTCACCTCTTCATTCCAAATCTAAAGAGTTGGGTGTCGGGCTGAGGAGCAGAACTGATAAGGTGGTCTTCTCCCAAGTTCTGCCTGAGCCACACGCCAGTCCAGGTAAGACTGAGGAGATTAGTTAATGCATGGCTTAAATCTTGGTGTAGAGTAGAAGGGTACTTGGGGGGGCGGGGGGGTGTTCAGCTATGATGGGTTACATCTGAACTGGAGGGGCACCAATGCGTTGGGGAGGCGTATAAGTAGGTTAGTTGAGGATTGGGGGCAGGGAGTTCAAGACAGGCCAGGTTTAGAACTGCACATGGAGAAACAAACAAAAGTGTAAAAATAAAAATGCATAGTAATGTAAATTCTAACCCAACATTTAAACCCAAAGTAAAATGCGTAACACATTAAAATCACTTGCTTTCATGCTAGAAGTACTAAAAATAAAACAAATGAGTTGGAGTTGTGTGTAGCGGAGCATTAAGAGACAAATCGTTAAAATAAATGTAGTAATCCACTTTCTTCCTATAAGTGATCCCTTGCTCTTACGCAGGTGGTTGTTCATGGGATAAGAAGAGGAAGAAAAGAAAATGACCTGACAAAGGCAGATTTCATTTCATCTCTGCCATCCATATGAATGATTAAAACAGTTTGAATTACATACTTTACGTTCTATCAAAAAAAAAAAAAAAAAAAAAAGAAACTTCTCTATCATAGCCACCCTTTCACCCCTTTAAATTGGGAAGGGATCTCATTTTCACAGCATGTTGTCATTATCCTATAAAACTCTGTTTTCCCGTATATCATGGGCACAGTTGTTCATGGGAGATTAAATCTGATCAAATGTATTTCCAAACCTTGTAGGGAGCCGTCATGGCGTTCATTATCTACTGTGCTCCCTTGCAAAATGAACACCAGGTAGTTCAAATTGTGCAGTTTCTTCATAAGCCTATTTGGCTAATTGGCCTTTGCTGTAGAAATGCGTGCCCCACATATTAAACATGAAAGTGACACAGAAGGCTTTCTGCCGTCTCATAAAATAAGTTTTGAACAATTCGCCAGTGTTCATTTTACAAGCAGAAGACAGGGAGCCCATATTTCTACAGCAAAGGCTCATTAGCCAAATAGGCTTATTAAACAAACGGTGCACAACACTGATATTTTGCTAAGTCTTATTTTCTGTTTTTCTTGGAATTTACTGGTAACAGAACATATGCTAAGCACGCCAAAACAACAGTAAATACGACTAAGAAGTGACAGGTTACTGTCGCCGTCAATCACAGAGCACCCCAGGAAAACGACAATAACATGTCATACGCCTGCTGCGACCTTAGAGCGCAGACTTGTTGACATCGCTGTGTTTGATGAAACAGCAGGCAGGCGGCTGCGCGTGCACGTTTACTGACAGACAGGCCGGCACTTTACTACATGAAGCATGCGATAAATCAAATGAGAGACGACGTGCAAACACAGGGACAACCGTGACGATCACACCTTAGAGCACCTGCGCCATATCAGAAGACATGCTGAATTACATGGGCCACAGGTATCTTTCTAACATTGGCACCACAGATGTTTTTCATTGGCAGATTTACCACGGACCATATGGAGCAAAACTGCAAACTGTGCAGCTGAACCAGGATCCATAGAAAGGGGCTCCAACATTAAATAAAAAAATGACACATATATAAAATAATGAAAATAAGAATATAATAGTAATAATAGAGGTTAATGATATTAATCTTGGGAATACAAGAAAATTAGAATCTGGAAACTGCCACATGGTCCGCCAAGGCTCATGTCATCGTTTCTGATCTTTTTGGTGTCCAAGGCAAGAAATCCGCCCCCCCAAACTTCACACCACCACAGACAGACAGGCAGACATACAATATTCTACTGTCACAGGTTAATCACTTATTTAATAATAAATAAATAAATGCAAATAGAATAATAAAATAATAATTATAATGTAACCATAGAACATGTAAAATGTGAATGTACCAAAACATACAAAACTTGCATAGAACAATGACAAAACTGAACGACTTTGTACATACAGTAAGTAACTTATTTAACAGACTCTACCAACTTTATATAGAAAAAGGAAAGCTACAAATAACATTAGAAACACGTCGCTAGTAAATGGAGGAACTTAACATTGCAAATAAAAGTCATTTTAATATCGGACACGCCTTGACTTTCTTGCAGCAAAATCGTTTGTAACGTCATCATATGATATATTCCTAGATACGTCTCTGTTAATGCTCTTCACTGCAAGGCCACTGAGACGGTCACGAGTCTCCCTGCGCATTGTCCCCCTGGAGTGTATGATTTGTTTTAAAACCCCTGGCGGTGTGGTGGTCATAGTCTGTGCCCCCGCTTCAAAAACCTAGCCTGTCCTCGGGCTCACTCTCTCACCCGAGAAGCAAGCCAAGCAGGCGGCGGCGAAGCTGACAAGAACAAGCTACCTGGACTTAGTCGCTCACTGTACCCGAGTCCGCTGTCACTCACACTGTGAAAAGGAGGAGGAGAAGAAGGGACTGAAATGCAATGAGTAGGGAGGCCGGCCGCACGTCACACGAGATGCCCGCCATGCTGCCTGAACGAGTACATGCAACAGCACAACATAAATATTTCTTTGTGCTCCATGCAATTTTTTCTAAAAAAAATAAAGATAGGATTCTCTACTGAAGGCTGCAGTTATATGTCCTGACCACTAGGGGACAGCATATCCCTAGCAATGGCCCTGCTTCAGCAGTTTCCTTCATGTGGAGACGTTCCAAGCCACCCGCATCTAACTATGCAAACGCACATAACGTTGTAGGCGAGGGTCTGACACTGTGACTTGGCCCGGACACGTGCACACCCCTCTAAGCTCTGACCAACCCAAACCCAGCCCTCCATCCCGCCTCACGGGCTACTTGCATATGTGCTTCATTAAGTTCAGTGCAGCAAAAAAATGTAAAAAGAAGATTCAGTAACTCTGAACTTTATAACATAACTAGTGAAGACATTACTGAGTGTGCCTTTCCACATGTACACATTTGCTTTTGCGTATGTTTAACATTAATGGTCACAAATTGCTCAGCTGACTGTTGCTTTTTCTCTGTTCAACTCTATTAAAAATCCCAGCAAAACAACTACGCCACGTAGGACGGCAGGCTGGATGCCTTATCTCTGCTAACTGTAGGAGCAGATGTGTTACGTCAGATTACTTTTGAGGATCTGATCAATTATTTTGCAGTTAGAAAAAGTAAGAGAAAACGTTTCAGATACAAACAACGAGCAAGTATACAAAAACAAACATTATTTTCCGTCTTACCGTACGTTTTTATTTTCGCTTATATTTTGAAATCGGATGTATATGGGGGCACCAGAATCTTTTAAGTGCTTAGCGCCTGTACAGGATGTAAGATAAGTTATTGTTACCTTAAAATGCCATTGTCTCATTTTCTCAGCATTAGGATCTTCCCTTACCTAATTCTAATCTTAAAAATTATCTTTCTGGATGGACTTCTAGTATTAATCTCAATAATTCATTTTTAGATCAGTTTCCAAAGACGATGGACAACCTTCCCTTTCCCAACCCTAATCTTAATAATTCTCCATCTCAACTCAGTTCCAACCCTAATTTAAGTAATTCTCATCCTGTACATTTTTCTTGTTCTAAACCTAAACTTAATTTTACTCCTGTAAATTTTATAGACCATCTACCCTTTCCCAACCCTAACTTTAAAAACTTCCCTTCTTGGCGCATTCCTAATCTTAATTTCAATAATTCATTTTTAGTTCAGGTTCCAAATACGACGAACAACCTTCCCTATCCCAACCCTAATCTTAATAATTCTCCCCTTCAACTCATTTCTAACCCTAATTTAAATAATTCTAATTCTGTACATTTATTTAAACCTAAACTTTTCCCCTATAAATTTTAGGGATGATCTACCCTTTCCCAACCCTAACCTTAAAAACTTCCTCTCTTGGCTGATTCCTAATTTTAATTTCAATAATTCATCTTTAGTTCAGGTTACAAATACGAAGGACAACCTTCCTTATCCCAACCCTAACCTTAACAATTCTCCCTTTCCCAACCCTAATCTTAATAATTCTCCCCTTCAACTGATTCATAACCCTAATTTTAATAATCCCTACATAATCCAGTCTAATCTTAACCCTATTTTTTCTATTACGACTAATTCACCTGGCCTTAACCCTAATCTTAATAATTCTATTTCTTCAAACTTAATATCAATGATTGGATCATTTAATACTACAGTATAACAAAATAAGTTTCCCATAGTTTGCACATTTTCAGGATTGGCACAGCATACGGTTCAAATTTTACAAAAAAATTTCAGACTGTCAGTTGATTTTTCCACCCTTGCAGGACTATAGGTTAATTATAGCCTATAGAAGAAACTTACATTTAAAGGATTTATTGGTGTACGCTTTGTGTTCCAATAAAAAGAAAAAAGTAAATAGATTAGCTTGGGTGGTTCCTTTCAAAAATAAAAAATAATTAGGAACAGGATTACAAAAACAGAAAAACCAATTTTCCAAACGTTTCAACTAACCTCAAAAACTGTGTCAATGCCATCCAATGTGCTAGGTGTGGGAAAACTTATGTAGGTCAAACAAAGAATACAATTAGGGAAAGGTTCATTCAGCATCTAAGATTTATTCAGAATCAAAAGAAACAAACAGTACTCTATCAACATTTTGCAAACAATTCACACCAACCGATCATGTTTAGCCTGGAGCAGAACATTGACTGGAGTTTAAGTAGACGTCTCAGAAGGGAGAGTGACTGGATGAACACATTAGGAACCTACGACCCAGATGGGTTAAATGAAAGATGATCCAACTTAGGTAGATTTTTTTAGTTTTTTTAATAATTTTATATTCAATTAGATTAGGAACTTTGGTAAACATTGTATTATTATGTAGAACTTTTAATTTCTAATTTTTTTTATTATTAATTGTAAATAAGGTGTTCCGGAAAATTGATTGAAAACTAAAATAAATTATATTTTAAATGAGTGTAGTGAGCCAGGGCTAGCAGTAATGCTTATATCCCCTACCCTAAACCTAAAAACCCACGGGTAGGCAGCCCTAAGGTTAGTAATTCCATTAGTGATGTAAATCTAGATCAGAGTTTAAGCCTAGGTGCTGAATTAGACAGGTAGGGGCCAACCCTACCCAACCCTAACCTTAACAACTTAGGGAAGGGGGCCCTAAGGTTAAGAACTCCACTGCCAATATTAATGGGGATCAGGATATAACCCTAGGAGTTAGATTAGAAAGGTATGGGCTAACCCTACCCAACCTAACCTTAAGAGCCTAGGGGTAAGTAGCCCTAAGGTTAAGAATTCAATTACCGATATAAATCTGAATCAGACAATAACCCTAGAAGCTAATGTTGGGAGATATGGGCTAACCCTACCCAAGCCTAATCTTAAAAACTCCAAACTGGAAAACCCTGAGGTTAAAATTTTAGGCAGAGTGCAGAGCCAGGGTGAGAGCGATGATGGACAGGAGGAAGGGGAGGACTATCTTGGAACAGGGAATTGGGGAGGGGTATCGAACATGGACAGGAATCCCACAGGTGCAGCAGACTACCCTTATATACCATAAACAAAAATTTCCAGTTGTCATAACCTACTCAAACCAGGCAAAAAGGATTGTGGGTGTCTTGAATTCTCATTTTATGGCGACGCAGGACACCCATAAGCCATTACAAAGATATGAATTAATTACTGGATTTAGGAGAAATAAAAATTTAATGGATATTTCAGTTCATGCCAAATGCCCTACAAAATAACGTGAGGATCCCCTTTGCCAGAAAAAAAAATATCTTTAATAATCTGACCAAGGAGGAAAGACCCATTTTCCATAATTTCCAAATTTACCATAAAAATTACATATATGGGGTACAGTGCTCCACCTGTGGGATGATTTATATAGGAAAAACTAAAAATGCTTTACGAGAAAGATTTGTCCAACATCTCGGACTGTTTAAGAACCAGAAGAAAAAAACAATTCTATACCTTCACTTTGCACAAGGAGGACATAAACCAGTGATGTCTGGGCTGGAGCAGCAGAATAATAGGAATAAAATGAGAAGATTAAAGGCAGAAATTAAATGGATTAGGGATCTGACTACCCAGTGGGATTGAATGAAAAATAATATGGGAGAAATTGGGAAGGGAACTTTAGGGATTATTTTCTTTCTTTCTTTATTGATTTAAATAATTGGGGGAGGGTTTGGGAAATTAAAAACATGTTTTGGGAGTGATTAAGTTTTAAGGGTTATTTATGATTATTTCATTAATATGAATTTTATCAATATTAATATTATTAATTTTATTTAACAAATTTATTTATAAAAAAAAAAATTAAAAAAAAGGAATTTTACTCACTATTTCAGAATTCATTTATATTTTAGTGGGGAGTAGAATAAAGCTAAAAAAATAATAGTTTAATAGGGAATCAAGTGTGCCAGTATCCCCTACCCTAAACCTAACCTTTCCCATTGACCAAATTGCATTCTACCCCTTAAAAACAAAGGAATCAAATTTATGAAAAAAATAAGATTTTAAACAATAAAATGAAATCAAATAGGGGAGACAGTATACATACACTATGAAGATAATTCATCATTAGATTGCAAAGGTTTTTTTAAATTCTTTTGGAAACACTCCCTTCTTTAAGTAGAATTGATCCCCGCAATTTTTTGAAAAAAGTTATTTTTATTTAGTTTTCTGTTTTTCTTGTTTCTTTTTGACCATGATTTTAGAAAAAAAGTGTAGTTTTTTTTGTAGTTATGTTTTAGTAATGAAGGATTGTTATTTTAAAGATCAAAATTCAATATTTATTTTTAACAAAAACTTTTTGGGAATAAAGTATTTTAAGAATGAGGATCAGAATAAACTTTCTTTTAAATTTTTATTGAACCTTTTTTGACCTCTGACCTTTTGACCTATTTAGACCACCTGCGACCTAATTACCTGGAGGAAGATATAAAAATGGCGTCTAGGGAAAACATGAAGATTTGATAAAAGTGAAATGTGAGGAACAGAATCTTTTTTTATGACTAGGTTTTGTTTTTTTCTAAGGTCAGAATATTTGTTCTTCCTTGTTTCTTCTATTTTTAACCATTTATTTTACAGTCTTTTTAAATGCTTTCAATTTTTTAAGACTAGGATTTTAGCCACCAGAGCTCTTGGTGTATGGTACCTTTTATTTTTTTTCAGGTCTGAGTTTTTTTGTAGATAACATCTAATGTGTACACAATATATTTAGCTAAATATTTTTTTTGTTTATTTTTGATATAAATTTATTGTTTGTTAGTTCATTTATGTATAGGAAAGAAGGATTTTCTGCATGAAAATAACTTGGCACTTAGTACAACTTATGCACCTGGGATATTTTTTTATAACAAAACACTTTTTATGTACTAGAAGAATTCAGGATGGACAGAATAAGGTCAAAAACCTGCATGATCCAGGGGCAGATAAGGGAGTGATATTCCAAGGCCTTAAAATTTTGGACAATGGTGACTAGGATAAGCACTCTGAATGAAAGAGGTAATCATGCAGACTCCTAATGCTTTACTGAATCCGCATATACAGCTGGTTAGATTTATTGGTAACCCCAAACATTTGGTCCTGGATTCGGCTAGACCAACATTACATTGGTGGCTTTCTAAATTTTGATAACCTTTCACCATTTCCTACCACTTAATTTTAGTTTTTAGAATGTCCTTCAACTCCTCAAACCCTAAACTTAACCCCTTTAACCTTATGGCCTGTTAAAGTGGAGAAAGTGTGTCTTTAACTACTACAGGCCATTCATCATCTAGAAGTTGTAGACAGTACAAATTCACCAAAAGGCATGCTAAATCAAGTCAATAAATTACCTTTATTTCTTAAACCGTCTTCACCTAACTCTCAAACCTTAGAAAAAGTTGTAAAATAATACATTAAAATGTCTGGATAATGTTAAGGTGATATGAAAGATACTGTATTTTATAAAGATGTGATTGACAACATATGTAAGCATTGCATAAACCCATCTGTTATGCTTGAACAAGATGTCAAAATAGATTGGCTTCTACTACTTTGACTAATTTATTCCTATTCTGGTATAGAAGTGAATTTCTCCTGTTCATGTTCGGGAGTTACACAGGCTGTTATTTCATCAGTACATCAAACCGTGATATCATCTACAGCTATACAATCTTTGCCTCCCGCTCCCGAACAGGTATCTTTTACTCCCCCATCTTCACAGCCTTTACTCCTTTGTCAGTTACCAGATGGCCCACTCTCCCAGGACAATGCTGGTGATGTTAATATATTTTCTTTTACCTCTACAGATTCAGATGTTTTGGCTTCGTCTCCAATACAAAAAAACACAAAGAAAACTTCTACATTTAGAAAGGTGAATACACCTAAGAAGGTGAATAAACCTAAACAAGGGGTTTAACTGATGCACACCATACCATCTAACTAACACTAATATTGTATGAGCCAAGTTCTGTATTAATGTTTTTATGTTCAATTTATTTGAAAATATGTTAAATATGTTTGTAGTTTAAATATTAAGAATAGGGCTAGATAATTACTTGGTTCTAATTGGATATTGTTACTTTAAGAAGGGGTGCTGAGTAGCGGGAGTTATGGGAACTAGGAAGTTATTGCAAGTTTGTGTGTGGATTAATAAAGTTTTGGAAACACACGGTTTTCTTACCGTGTCTGTCTGGAGTTTCATTTTGACTGTGGAAAACAAACATTGGTTTATAAAACGGAGTGGATTAAATATGAAATGCCAAGGACTGGACACGCGCAAGTTCCTGCTGTAGCCACGTTTTATTTTGCACCTTCAAATATTGTAGATACGATGAATTCGGATTATCCACTTACACCGTTATCATTAAAAACAATTAATTTTTCTCTGGATATTGTGGATTGCCAGCCGAGATTCTCACAATCATGTTGTCCTGGCAGATGTGAACTTTATGCCGTTACGACATTTTAATTATGTGGGCATAGAAATAGAAGTAGTGCAAAATTTCGGCTTTAGAAGTCTAACCTCTTAGTTGAAAAAAATCACTTCCCTGTCCTCAATCTACAAAGATAATTCTGATGGCAGGATATAAGGATATGATTGAGGACCAGACAGTAGATCTTGCTTAGTACAGCCTTTAAAAAGAGTTTCCCAAATGCTACTTTATAAATGTTATCACATGCCCCTCAAACACACAATCTTGAATAGAATGAGTCTTTAGAAGAATTGAATCAACACCTTTGTAGATATCCTTCAAATTTCCAAATGTTTTAGTTAATACTTCCAGGGAGACGGGAATGAAGGACAATCTGCATTGTATGACTGCGGAGGTGGCTTCAGCCTTTTGACTTTCTTGGCTGGTTAAGATTGGGTGGATTGTTTAGTTTTATATTCCCTCTTCTCATGTGATAATCCTTAATTTAACTTTCCTGTGCCCTTGTCCTTCCACTAACCCTAAAACCTTATCCTAACCCCATTATTTATGGTCTGACTCCCACTACAATCCTAATCTTAAAGTCACTGAACCTAAAGCCTAAACTTAAATTACTTCCAGGGCCCTGATGTTAAACCCTTATACATATCTTTTCAGAGGATTAAAAAAGATCTCTTAAAAATAATTTGTTTTATGCCTCAATTTAATTTTGGATTCATTAGTTTTTAGGTCTTTTTTTTTTGTAGTGTATTTTTAAATGTACTTTAAATTTTATTGACATTTTTATGTTAGGCAGTAGGGGCATTCTATTTGAATCCTCTGCTTTATACCTAATTTTTAAAAAAATTGCATTATTAACATATTTTTAGATATATTTTGAACACTATTTTGAGACTATTTTAGTGCATAATGGAAGAATTCCTTTGAGTATTTTGGTTGATAATTGGTCTGGGTGCTTACTATTTAAAATATTTTTTTAATTGTTGGGAACAGTGTGCCAGAGTCTGCCACTGGGCTTTTCATCACCTAAATCTAAATTTAAAAATTAAAATTAGAGCCCTAATCTTAAGAATTTTGAATGGAGCCTTGAGGTTAACAAATATTCCTTCAGGTCTAAATTCTTTTAAGAAGTACCTTTATTTAAATAGTTTACAAGATATGAAAACGTCATTTTAACCCCTTTTTATAGGAACCTGGATGTTATTTTAGTATTTTATTACTGCAATTTTTATCTAATTTAGCACTTTTCAAATAATATTTCAGAAGCAAATTTTAGGGACGGATTTTGAATGTACATTTTTAAAAAGTATGGTGAAAGATGACTGAGATTTCCTTTTTTTCAGGGGTTTTAGGAAGGTTTTATGAATATTGAAATTGCAGTGGAAAAAACATCCATGGATACTGTGACTCAAAAGAATATTTCATGTGGAAACTAGTGTACCAGTGCCCAGTGTAATGCCAAATCTCTTCTAATCCTACCTAACCACCTCTACCCTAACCTTAAGGTCAGTGGGCTCTTATGTGAGAACCTCTATTTAGGCTCTAATCTTAAATATTATTCGGTGAGACGGATTTTAAAAGTCCCAGGCCTAAACTTAATCATTGGGTGGAAAGCTTTTCAGGTTTTGAAAGGTTTGTTTCTCCTAGTGTTCTTGTTCCGCAGCCTACACATCCCACAGATCCTTCGATGTTCACAAAGATTCCCATTATGTTTACGTTTACTTCCCGAGTGAAACAAGTAGTAAGAATTCTGCACTCTCATGTTCAAGAACTTCAACAACAATTTCAACCTTTACAGAATTTTAGACTAATTACTGCTTATAGAAAATATACAAATTTAAAAATAGTTATTCATGTACTAGAAGTGAAATAAATTTGTTCAGTTGCATTAAGAAAGATCATATATAATAACTGTATTTATGCAGTGTGTGGACTGCAAATCATTATACGTGGGAGACAAAAAATTCCTCTTTAAAAAGGAAGATTCATTCAACATCTTCGGTTGATGAAGCGGCAAACTAAAAGCACGGCTCTCTATTAGCATTTCTCGTGTGATACTCGTCATCCAATTGTGTTCCGTTTAGAATATCATGGTGACTGGAATAAAACTCAACAACATAGTTTAGGATTCTAGTTTAATTATTTGTATTTACAATTGCTTACTTATTTATTTATACAGTCCCAGGGTAATTAAAAAATAGATAATATTTAGATTCTAAATGAGAAGTTAGTTCACCAGAGCCCAGGCTCTAAGCCTAACCATTTCAAATTAAACTGTAAACTTAAAAATTAATGGAAAGCCTAAACTTAAGATTTGAAACCCTAATGTTAAAAATGTCTTTATAATGTTAAAAGCAAATAACACTAATGTTAAAAATAAGTTATTTCTAAGCCTAAAAATTAAACCCCTAATGTTAAAAACAAACCAATGTAAAAACAGTTAACCCCTTATTCTAAAAATAGTTAAAACCTCAAGTTAATAAAATTATATAGAACCACATATAATAAAACTTGAATGAACAAAACATTCTATGTTATGCTAAAAAAACAGTGAAACTCCTAAAGAAAATAATTTAACTCTAAATATTTTAGGAATGTTTATTGATTGGAGATAATAAAATTCAAAATTTAAAATATTGGAAATGTAAATTGACAAAATGGGAGCAAAAGATGAAACACAATAGTAAAATGAGATCCCAGAGAGAGAAAAATTACATATTTCAAACCAACTATACACCAAAAAAAGAACAACCACAGAAAGAGCATCAGAAGATGTAGAAGTGAATATACAATGAGTGATAGAAATGACAGAGAGAGGACAAACAATGGAAATGCAAGAAAAGGAGAAAGAATAAAATAATAAGGAAACAGGATTAAATAACAAAAGGGACAAATTGGCCCAATTCAAGAAAAACAATGGAAAAATTTAGGAACAAAACCAAAACAACAAAAAATGACAAATTATTTTAAACCCAAATATACTCCCAAGTGATAATAACAACAGACGTAGAACGGGAAGATGTAGAATACAATTAGAGGAAGGGAAATACAAAAGAATTAAACATAAATTAGGGGAAAGATTAAGTAATGACCTACTACAATTGTATAAGGGAATTGTGCAAAATTCAGAAGAAATATCACAAGATACACAAGAAGTAAATGAGAAAATACAAGGACGAGCAATAGGGACACAGGAGCAAATACAAGAACAAAAAGAAACACAAAAGAAATTAGAAACACAAATACAAGAACAACCAAAATCAGAACAAAAACAAAAAGAAACACGGAGAAATAGAAACAAAAAAAAAATACAAGAACAACAAAAAGTAATAAAAACAAGAAGGTAGAAGAAAAATAATGAAAAGAAAAATGAGAGTGATTAATAGAATCCTAGACACCACATTTACACCAATAATTAAAATAATTTTATTAAGTATAACCCCATTCCAAACAAAACTCTAAACTTAAAAATTAATTAATGGAAAGCCTAAACTTAAGACCTAATGTAAAAAAAAAATATGTAACTCTAATGTTTAAAAACAAAAAAACCTAATGTTAAAAAAGTAGCCCTGATGTTAGTTATTAACTGTAAAAAAGTATAATGTAAAAATAACCAAACCCTTATGCTAAAAACAATTAAACCCTGTTGTTAAAAATAATTAAAACGAAAAGCTAATAAAATTTTGCAAAACCACATATAATAAAATTCCAATAAACAAAATTTAGTAACCCTAATGTTAAAAAAAAAAAAAAAAAAAAATTCCAATATGCAAAAATAAATGGAACTCTAGTTAAAAAAACCTTTTTTTTTGGTTTGAAACAATAAAATTTTAAGACATACGAAGTTGAAGAATAACAGAATCCTAAATATAATAGAGAAGTGCATATGAGACATGAGTCTGTATGAGATCAACATAGAGACCTACCGCGAGGAGAGATGAATCAGACCTCAGTCTGCATTAGGACACCACAGTGACAGGAAGCAAACGGAGCTCTCTGAGACTATAATATTGAAATAAAAAACAAAGATCAAAAATGAGAAGCTGAAAAAAAGTTTAGGACAGAGAGTGCATTTGCTCGGCGAAGTTCAAGTGTGGAGGAAATGGCCTTAAAATACAGTAAATTCCAAAGTTAAAAAACCCTAACCAGCACGGGCCTCCTATGCGTCTATGTTACCTGCATATATTCCTGACTACTAATAACACTATAAAGACACTTTAAATTGAAACGGAGGATATATTTTTTTTCTAATTTCCTGCTAAAAGAGGCCACTGAGGAATTGCAATGAAGCGAGATGTCTGGCAAACACTATTCTATCCTGTTTCTAACTTCTACACCCTCATCTTTAAAATACCCTAACTAAATAAATACAAAAATACAAAAAGTAAAGAATTGGAAAGTACAACTACTACATAAAATATAAATTGCAGATTACAGCAAAATTACTGAAGGAACAATAATTACTTGAAATATTACAACAGAAATTTACAAAGAGGTATCAGAAATAAGGGATATGGACCAAAAAAAATTATTAATCTAATTTTGAAAGAAGGACAATGTTTTGAGGAAATGGAAATTATAGTAACACGAGTGCAAGACAGATAATTTTATAAAAAAATTCAAAATATTAAATATTTGACAATGAAAAATTGTTATAAAGGAATCGCACCAATAACATTTAAAAGGCAAACAAATACTCTAAAGTCACTAATAACACCAGCATATGCTGAAAAGCAAATTAAGGAGCTGATAGGGGCGAATGCTAAAACTGGGATATAAATACAACACAGATATTCACAAGACACTACAGTAAGACATAGAACAAAAATTGAAAAAATCAAATAGATAATAAAAACATAAGCAGAATGGAACCAATATTGTTTGATAGCCATCAAATGGCTAGAAAGGAATTATACAAGAAAATGAGGAGTTTTAATCAAAGGATTAGCAAATAAATTGACAAAGTGGGAAGACAAATTAGATGTAAGAGAGAAGTAGACAAAAAAAACACAATTTACGAGAACACTTACAACAAAAATATTAATTCACAAAGAAAAAAAAGTGTGGAATAGAAAGTGTGGGGAGAGAGACTCAGTTCATTAAACACAATTCTTACAAACTCTAATGGAAACCCATGAACAACAATTAAAAGAATGGTTTACAGAATTATTTAAAGGGAAATATTTACCAAAAAGATGGAAAGAAAAAAATTCAATTACATGGGAATCAAAACAGGTAAAGAAAATGAAACCTCAAGATATTTCAACCCAACTATACACCAAGAAATAACAATCTGAGAAAGAGAATCGGAACAAGTAGAAATGCAAAAGAGGTGAAGAGGCTATACTAACACCTGAAACAGAAATGAGAGAAGGAGGACAAGAAATAATGGAAATACAAGAAAAGGAGAAACAGTAGAACAAAGAGGAAACAGTTAAATAAGAATCAAAGTGTAAATTCAAGAAAAAGGAAAATATTAACAGAGGAAAACCAAAAAAACAAGATAAAAAGATTACAAATTTTAAACCAACTATACATCAACAGATGGTGACAACAGATGTAGAATGTGAAGACAGAGAAACACCATCACAGGAAGGGAAATACTAAAGAGTTAAACAGAAATTAGGGAAATGGTTGAATAATGACCTACTACAAATGTATAAGGAAATTACACAAAATTCAGAATTAAATGAGAAAACATAAGGATGAATTATAGTGACACAGGAGCAAATACAAAATTAAAAAACAAAACGAAAAGTAGAAACACATATACAAGAACAACAAAAATTAATAGAAGAACAAGAAAGTAAAAGAATATACAAAATTCTACAATATAAAGAAATTCTAATATTGGAAATAATACCCATAGGAGAAAATAAAGCACTACACCCTAAAAGAAAAATAATCAAATGGAAAAAAAAAATAAGAGGGTGATTAACCCCTTAACCGCCTTCTGCCGGATATATCCGGCATCGTATCTTTATTGCTTACGCCTTACTGCCGGAATTATCCGGCACATTTGCCTGTGGTTATGTGAATGCCTGGCGCGTAGTGTAACTGACAGTTTGGCGTGGGTATTATTACTACGTTGTATTTCGACAACTCTACGCTTGTATTGGCCGATCACGTGATGTGATTCGAAAGTGAAAGCTGTGAATATGGCGAAACGTAAACTGACTTCAAGTGAGGTTTTGCAGGCGATTTTGGACAATAATTCTAATCATGATTGTAGCAGTTCTGAAGAAGATTTTAGCGACAATGATGATCAGCAACGTGCGCTGCATGATACTGAATGACGGCGCATCGGATGATGGCGATGAGTGGGTGTATCCCCAGCATCTCAACTGGACTACTGCCCGAGGTGAACTACCTTTTCTGCGTCCGTTTGAGGCAACGTGTGGCTTTATTGTTGATGTAAACAATTACACTGCTGAGCAGTTTTATGAGCTGTTTGTGTCACCTGATTTGATCAGACATTTTGTTCATCAGACAAATCTGTATGCAGCACAGTTTATTGAGAAAAATCCCAATTTACCTCCACATACCCGTGTTCGTGCTTGGGTAGACACTGATGAAAACGAAATGAAAAAATTCATTGGGATTTTGATGTTGATGGGAATAATCAGAAAACCAGATATTGAGATGTACTGGTCTACAGATCCTATGTACGCAACACCTATTTTTGCAGCTATCATGACACGTAACCGATTCTCTTTGCTGCTGAAATTCTTTCATTTGAATGACAACAGAAATGAGCCAGATAAGAAAGATCCAAACCGCGACCGCTTGTTCAAGCTACGTCCTTTGATTGACCATTTATTTGAAGCATTTCAGTTGCCCTACATGCCAGGACCGTCAGTTGCAGTTGATGAAAGTTTATTGTTGTGGAAGCCTGAGAAAAGGTACATTTTGTTTTTTTATTATGTGTTTGCCCATTTCTAGAACTTGCACAACATTTAGTGGTCAATACTGCTTGAATAAATGTAAAAAATGTAAAAAAGTAAAAAACGAAAATTTTTCAGATTTCGCCTGGCGTGGGGAATATTTAGGGAGGTGGCGATTAAAGGGTTAAAAGAATCATAGCCTCTGAATCTATAGTATTGTTAATCTAAAATTTACTAAGTATAACCCCATCTCAAATTAAAGTCTAAACTTAAAAAATTAAATAAATTAACGGAATTGTTAAAAATCAATAACTCTCATAATTAATACAGTCCATCTCTGATGTTAAAAGTAACTTATTTCTAAGCCTTAAAGCATATTCAAACCCTAACGTTAACCCCAAATTTATACTTGTATTTAACTTATTAAATATAACCCCCTTCAATACAAAACTCTAAACTTAAAAATGTATTCATGGAAAGCCTAAACTCTTAAGCATTGAAACACTAATGCTAAAAAAAAAAAAATATGTAACCCTATCTTTAAAAATAGAAAACCCTGGTGATAAAAATAAACAACTGTAATTTTAAAAAAAATTAACCCTGATGTTAAAAATGTTACATTTTCTTTTAAAATACTTTTGCTAAAAATATTCAAATCAATGTAAAAACAATCAAAACCTGATGTTAATAACAGTTAAACCTAATTAAATTATATAGAATCATATATAATAAAACTGTAACACAGAAAATGTAAGAACCCTAATGCTGAAAAAATGTGAAACTCCAAAAGAAGAAAATAGTTTAATATTTTAAGATTTTTTTGGGATTTAAAATAATAAAATTCAAAATTTTGTAACACGTTAAGTTAAAGAGCAACAGAATCCTAAATATAATAGAGAAGAACACACGAGATATCAGTCTGTATGAGAACAACATCGAGACATACGGAGAGGAGAGACGAGCCAGACATCAGTCTGCATTAGAAAACCGCACTGAGAGGAAGCAAACGGAGCTCTCTGAGACTACAGTAATGAAAGAAATGGAATATTAGAAACAACAAAGATAGAATTTATAAGAAAAGAAAAGGGGGGGGGAGAGAAGTGTAGGGCGGTTTAGCACATTTGCTTGACGAAGTTTGATTGGCTAACAAACAGCCTTTAAAAGCTCTTACTTACAAATTTTAAAAACCCTAACACTAATAAAAATTGAAGATTATGAAACAAAACATTAAGGAATTGATAAAGCATTAAATCAGTTTTACTCAAAAGGAAAAAGTAATCTACTTTTAATCAGTCAGCAAGATACAAAATGCATAATATATGGTGATTGACTGGACTGAGGTCAGTCTACATCAAGACATCGTAAGGATAGGTAGCAAAAAGTGAGCTCTCTGCTAATACACATAAGAACAATGAGAATTTAAAGAAAGAGACATAGAATTTGGTGAAAACAAAGGGAATAAGCTGAACACAAGGAAGATATAAAGTGAGTCAAGTAAGAGTATGAAAAAATAAGTGGTTTGGAGTGCGCACTTGAATCAAACAGTGTGAGTGGGGAGTGGAGGACTTTATTATTTGGTCCAAAGCTAAAAAACCCTAACCAGCCAGGGCCTCCTACGTTTCTAAGCAGCCTTTCTAGTTGCCTTTATTTATTTGTTGTTGTCATTGTGATGAAATCTGCATGCATTTTGAGTTAAGAGTACATTTGTGATGGCACAGCTTTCATGCCCTGTGTGATGCCACAGCAGGTCAGAGTTCATCTGCTGTCCTGCTGCTTCACAGGTTTCTCTCTATGTGGGAACTCCACTCATGTTACCTTTACTCAGTTAATTCTTGGAAAACTGCAAAATAACATTTCAGTTAGGCCACAGTCATTGTCTGTGCCTAAAACACTGGCACACCAGCAAGAGCAAAACTCCACAGTTGAATCCATCTTCTTATTTGAGATGATCGATTGTCTCCATTTTCCAACGCCATATTTGGCATATTCTTTTTACCCTCAGGAACACATTGGTTATTGTTTAAAGAAAAGTAATAAAAGGCCCACACAGTGAAACTCCATCAGACAAATTATCTCAAAGATTAAAAAGCCAAACACTTGCAATGTAAAATTGCAAAGGTGTTCTGCTTGAACTCTGGAGACAAGTGGCAGCTTGGAGTGTGGGGTGCGGGGGTGCTGGCCTCCCTCCAAACATTTTAAAAGCTCAACTTTTTTTTTTTTTTTTGTATTTGTTTCATGTCTGTGTGAATATTTCCTAAGTGAAGGGTGCCAGCCAAATGAGTCTATGAAGTCCTGGTCATCTTTTGGTAGGCAGGTCACCTGAACTGTCCTTTAATTTGTTGCTTGCAGGCTGGGCCGGTTCTAGACAGGCATATATGAGGGGGCAGACAGAAATGTGAAGGAGGCACCTGGTGGCGGGGATGGGGGGGGATTGGGAAGGGGTGGGGGTGTTCTTGATAACTGTTTTTGTCATGTAATTGGATTGCACTTTGTCAGGCCTCTACCCTAAGACCTGTCCAACTTGGGTGTCCCACCTGAAGGCTAAGCTTCTGCTGGTGTAGCTCTTAGGGTCACTGAGGCATGCAGACCCCCTGACCACGATAAGGTGGCAATCCCTCAGAAGAAAAACTGAAAAATAAAACAACAAAAAGTAAAATATTCTTCCTCAGAGTATAACAACTAAAAGCTTGACATTTACCTATTTCAAATATATTCGAACTCAACAATAACACTTGTCAGTATTGCCAATGTTAACAAAACTAAAAAGGGTAGGTCAAGTTATTAAAAAAAAAAAATTAAAAAAAATCAATTCACCAAGTCTTGAAAAATAAAACTGAAAAATACAATGAAAAAAATGAAGAATAAAATATCCATCCAGATCTTTACAACTAACAACATAAAATTTATCTTAATTGGATGGCTTAATTCTGGAATGAATTTCCAAAATAAAGTAAGAATAAAATAAGACCTCTCAATATAGCCAATATTTACAAAACTAAAAAGGGTTGGCATAGTATTTTAAAAAAAAAATTCACCGTCTTTACCTACAATTCTCAAACTAATTTGTAGAACACAACAGATTTAGAACAGAACATTTGAACTTTTTTCTTTTTTTGACTTGTGCTTTTTTGTTTCGCAAGCAACTAAACAGCTGCACTCTCCTTTCTCAATCCACTCTACAACAACAGTCTTCTGTTTCCCTTTGCAAAACCTCTTCCAAATTCATCCATATCCAAGTTATTTGTTATGGACTTCTCATGGGCCAAGATCACCAAATTCCTCTTTCTTTTATGTAACATGGTGTGACGATAGGGGGTTAGAACCCATGACAAAGTAGAGAAGGAACTCGCCCGCGATGCTGAAGACATACCAATTACCAGGGCTGTTACATACAATTTATGGGACTCACGAAAGGCTTCCTTGTACTCCTGCAGGAGTTTACACACAATGGACAGGTCTGTTTCCTTTGAACATTTTTTGAGCAGCATCTGTTTTGCCACAAGAACTTCATTTTTCAGACTTATAACATCTGCTACAGTGCCAGCCATCACAGCCAGAGGGTGCAACAGGGTGGGATCTAGAAATGCGCAAGATTTGGGTGCAAGACTAGATATGGCTCTCATCAGGTCAATATTCTTGTGTAACAATCTAGTTTCCATTTTTGAAATGGCCCTGTCAAGGATGTTGAGCAGGGATCTTTTCAGAGACTGATGGGGGGCAATGGTAGGGTCACCAGAGTCTGTATGGCCCACAGTTGAGAGCACAACACTTTGACCCAAGTGTTTGCTCGTTGTTCTCCTTCTCTTTGTTGGATGTGACTCATCCTCAGCAAGAGATGACACTCCCCAACAGTCATCCTCACGGATGTTTTTTAAGGAGTCCAGTGCTGCAATAACAACCTCAGAAGCACTGCACAGATCAATTGACTGAGACTGTAGAATAACATTTGCTGATTTCAAGACACCAAGCACCTGCACTTGGAACTTTCCAATCTCAAAGAAGTGATGCCTCTTAATTTGGCATAGCAGGCCTGATGCCTCGGTAAACAGGTCAACTGCAGCATCATCATCCTCTGTCATCTCGGATAGGATACTAAGGATTTATTCTTGATTGTCCACAGTGCACCTTGTCACCTCATAGTGGCTTGTCCATCTAATCTCAAGCAGCCTTTTTAGACAAGGTGCATCATGTTTATTGAGCACATAGTGGTGGTGAAAAAAGTTGTAGAGTGAACTAGAAAGGCTAAAAAATCTTTTTGCACACGGTTCACTCTGCATGGCATGCACAAGCACTAAGAGCAGTTGGTGGTTGTAGCAGTGGATGTATGGGACATATCTGTCAAACCTCTTTTGGAGCAGAGCTTGTACACCACCCCTAACCCCACTCATCATAGAAGCCCCATCATAACACCGGCTAAGTATACTGTCAGCACTGTAGCCAGCATCAGAAAGGTGGAACAGTATCTCAGAGGTGATGTACTCTGTAGCAAGTTGTTGCAAGTCAAGTAACCCAATAAGATGATCCTCTGGCATGGAATTTCTGACAAACGATATTATCACAGCCAAATTTTCCACATTGCACCTATCCCTGGTCCCATCACTTTTGAGGCAACACCCTATTGAATCGGCACTTTCATATTTTTTTCTGACCTCTCCAAGCACCATGTCAGCCAGTGTTTGGATAATTTCATTTTGGATATCCTTAGATGTGTATTTTGCATTTTTTGGGATATCCTTAGCAATACTGGCAAGCTTCTCATTCTTCTCTAAGGTATATTCCATCAGTTTTAGAAAAATACCTGAAGCAATGTCATCATCATTACCTGCTGCATCATCTCTCAAGGTTTCTGCAGTCACGCGGAGCCCCAACTCATTTACACAGAGAAACCTTCTAGCACTACCGATACTCTTGACATAGTAATGGTTTTTATCAAGTTGTGTTTTACCAACAAACATTGAATCCACAGTCCCCACTGTGGCCTCTCTGCTTTTATGCTGAGTCCAGATGGTTGAAGCATGCACATGGTTGTGGCTGGACATATGCCTCTGTAGCCCCTTGTCTCGATCAAGTGCTGCTTTCCAGTTGTTAAAACCAGTTAAGGTAAAAACTACATCCCTCTCATTAGCAGTGCTGCCATATTTCCGATAGGAGAAACAGAAGCATGGGTCCCACACAACAGAGTACTCCAGCCATGGTCGTGTGCGGTACCAGGCAGGATTGAATAATCTTAATGTTGTACCACCAAATACACATTTGGGGTAACTACCCAGTATTGGCTGGGATGGCATATTGCTATTTAAGTCACTGGGTAGCTGAGCGGGTTGCTTTGGGGCCGCAGTTGTTGGCAGGGGTACAGGAGAAGCTGTGTCTGTTGATGCCACGGGAGTAGACATGCTAGCTGCTGTCTCTGATGTACCAACAGCAGCATCATTGCTATTGCTATTGGTACAGGCAGGAGCAGCACCACACTTTTTAAAAGCTTGGATAAAAGGATCATCTCATAGCATTAACTTTCCCTTTGTGAGCTGCGGGAAGCCTTGGTGGAAAGTGAATAAGCTTTACTAAAATCACTGTGATTACATCAGTATATGAAACGAGAAAACTGAGTGCAGAGTTGAAAGCTGGGGCGGGGCTTTGTGTCGGGGTCCAACAGACAGACACAGGTCCTCCAGTCGGCTCTATGCAGCAGACAGGCTCCCAGTGGTGCTTGTGGGATCGAGAAAGAAACACTTCTCTACCAGACTGAAACTGTGAGAACAACAATGGACTAGTCCCCCATTGACTGTACAAATATAGATGTATTTTTTAGTTGTTGTTAATTATCTCATGAGTTGCTATGATTTTAACAACAGAGATTTGCTGCTTCCTCAAAGCCGCCCACTGTTGCGCAGCTCATTTTGCTCTGCCCTGCTACTGAGAAACCTGACATCGGGTCATTTGCATACTAACAGTGATTGGATGTTTAGCTGGGAGGAGGGTGAGTGGGAGATCTCTGCCGAGTGCTGTGTGAGCCTGCGCACAAACAGAGCACGGAGGGAAAGAGCGAACAAGAGGTGAAACTTGTTATCTCATCTGTGCCTTTTCAGCTACTGTAGTAAATCTTGTCCATATTCAGTTTGTGGGTAATGTTTTCTTTCTCAACTTCTAAAAGTTTGATTTAAGGTGTCAGGACATTTGTTTATGGGGGCAGCCCCCTCTTGCCCCAGCGTAGAGCCGGCCCCGCTGCGTGCACTCCCTTCTTCTCCTCTCTTCCACAATCGCCATTACTCTGTACTGTTGATCACAGGTATTTAAACTCATCCACCTTCGCCAACTCTACTCCCTGCATCCGCACCATCCCATTGACCTTTCTCTCATTTACACACGTGTTTTGTCTTGTTCCTACTGACCTTCATTCCTCTCCTTTCTAGGCCATATCTTCACCTCTCCAGGGTCTCCTCACCCTGCTCCCTACTATCGCTACAGATCACAATGTCATCAGCAAACACCATTGTCCACGGTGACTTATTCTAATCTCATCTGTCAACCTGTCCATCACCATTGCAAATAACAAAGGACTCATAGCCGATCCCTGATGTAATCCCACCTCCACCTTGAATGCATCTGTCACTCCTACCGCAGTCCTCACCACTGTCACACTTCCCTTGTACATTTCCCGTACCACTCTTACATACTTCTCTGCCACTCCCGACTTCCTCATACAGTACCATAGCTCCTCTTAGTCACCCTGTCATATGCTTTCTCCAAGCCCACAAAGACACAATGCAACTCTTTCTGGCCTTCTCTAAACTTTTCCATCAACACCCTCAGAGCAAACATCTCATCTGTGGTGCTCTATCTTGGCATGAAACTATACTGCTGCTCACTCATCATCACCTCACTTCCACTACTTTCCCATAACTTCATGCTGTGGCTCATCAATTTTCTCCCCCTGTAGTTGCTACAGTCCTGCACATCCCCCTTATTCTTAAATATCGGCACCAGTACACTCCATCTCCACTCCTCAGGCATCCTCTAACTTTCCAAGATTCCATTAAAAAATCTGGTTAAAAACTCCACTGCCATCTCTCCTAAACGCCTCCATGCTTCCATAGGTATGTCATCTGGGCCAACGGCCTTTCTATTCTTCATCGCTGTCCTTACTTCCTCCTTGCTAATCCGTTGCACTTCCTGATTCACTATCTCCACATCATCCAACCTTCTCTCTCTCTCATTCTCTTCATTCATCAGCCTCTCAAAGTACTCTTTCCATCCACTCAACACACTCTTCTCACTTGTGAGTATGTTTCCATCTTTATCACCCGAACCTGCTGCACATCTTTCCCAGCTCAAGTCCCTCTGTCTAGCCCACCGGTCCTTTTAACCCTCCTTAGTGTCCAGCCTCTCTTACAACTCATCATACGCCTTTTCTTTAGCCTTCACCACCTGTCTATTCACCTTGTGCCTTATCTCCTTGTACTCCTGTCTACTTTCCACATCTCTCTGACTATCCCACTTCGTCTTTGCCATCCTCTTCCTCTGTATACTCTCCTGTACTTCCGCATTCCACCACCAGGTTTCCTTTTTCTCCTTCCTCTGTCCAGATGTCACGTCAAACACCCTTCCTGCTGTCATCCTTACTACATCTGCTGTAGTTTCCCAGCTGTCTGGTAACTCTTCACTGTCACCCAGTGCCTGTCTCACCTCCTCCCTAAACTCAACATTGCAGTCTTCCTTTTTCAACTTCCACCATTTGATCCTTGGCTCTGCCCTCACTCTCTTCCTCTTCTTGATCTCCAATGTCATCCTACAGACCACCATCTTATGCTGCTTAACTACACTTTCCCCTGCCACCACTTTGCAGTCTTCAATCTTCTTCAGATTGACTCTTTTGCATAGGATATAATCTAACTGTGCATCTTCCTCTACTCTTGTTTGTCACCCTGTTTTCCTTCCTCTTCTTAAAATCCGTATTCACCACAGCCATGTCCATCCTTTTGGTAAAATCCACTGTCCTCTGACCTTCTTCATTCCTCTCCTTGACACCATACCTACCCTTCACCTCCTTGTCTCCTCTGTTCCCTTCACCAACATGTCCATTGAAATCCACTCCAATCACCACTTTCTGTCCCTTGGGTACACTGTTCATCATTTCATCCACCTCACTCCAAAATCTTCTTTCTCATCCATCGCACACCCAACTTGCGGGGCATATGCACTAACAACATTTATCATTACATCTCCAATTTCCAGCTTCATAATCATTACACTGTCTCACACTCTTTTCAAATCCAAAACACTCTTGACATACTCTTCCTTCAGGATAACCCCTACCCCATTTCTCCTCCCATCCACACCATTATAGAAGAATTTGAATACCCCTCCGATACACCTGGCCTTACTCCCTTTCCAGTTAGTCTCTAGCACATACAATATATCAACCTTCCTTCTCTCCATCATATCTGCTAACTCTCCCCTTACCAGTCATACTGCCAACATTCAAAGTTCCTATCCTCAGTTCCACTCTTCTTTACCTTCCTCCTCTCCTCCTGCCTCTGGACACGTCTGCCCCCTCTTCTTCTTCTCCTTCTTTTTCTCCTTCTTCGACCTACAGTAGCCCAATTTCTGCCCGCACCCTGTTGGCTAACAGTATTGGTGATGGTTGTTGTTAACCCGGAGCTCGACCGATCCAGTATGGAAATCTGAATTGTTGTCCGCATATTTATTTGGCAAAATTTTACACCAGATGCCCTTCCTGGCATATCCCTCCCCATTTATCTGGGCTTAGGACCAGCACGAAGAAACACGCTGGGTTTTTCCAAAATTACCCAAGTTCAACAGCTCCAGCTTAAAAATGGGATTTAACAAAAGCCTGGCGTGCTGAAATGATTCCACACACAAAATATCTTCGTTTTTAAGGTTTAGTTAAAATTCAAAGTAAAACCGTTCACACAAAAAAGAAAAAATATAAAAAAAAAAGAAAAAAGTTCTTAAGAAAAGTTCTGTTCAAAGTTTAAATCTTGTTACATTTCAAATCGTTACATATCACTTCAAAACGTTTCTGAACCATTTCAAAACGACGATCAGAAAACTGTATGCCTAACCCATTCCTGAGTTGAAAATGGGTCTTTTTAAGTCCCTGCTTATAGGCACCTGTTCTAAACAACAACTGACTCAATTATCACATTGTATCTTAGTTAGAGCAAGAAAGTTCTATCTCTAACTTATAGGGGGGAAAACCTACATGATTCTCTATGACTATGAAAGAAAATTATATTCTATTCAAATTAAGCTAATATCAGTTTAACTTAAAGCTTTAACTTTCAAATATTGGCTCTTACAGGAGGCACTGCTTGACACATCTCGTGTATGCTGAACCTGCGAGCAATGGTTCCCCCACATGAGCATCTCTTTTCACAGCTAGTTTTTAACCGTTTGTAGCTTAATGTGACCAATTTATGCAATTCAGTTTAAAGTTCTATAGCATACTGACAGGTTGATGTACTTTGTTCACTGATTGTGCTTTCAGCACTTATGACAAACACTAATATGTTGTATTCTGATGTGTCAAAAGATGGTGTTAATGAACCTCAGCAACTCCTTTTGCAGCAGTCTTGACCGACATCTAACAAAAGTCCTGCAGATCAACCCGTTATAAAAGGGTGTGACTGCTGTGCTTCAGAACCTTAACAAGGATGCGAGTTTCAGTTTTGTGTTATACTGTATAATGTTTTTATTTTGAGTTCAATAAAATAATTTGTGTTAGAAGGGATGGCTGGAAGTATTGCCTGGCTGAAGGTTATTTTTAACACTGTTGGACTTCACATGATGGGCTGTGTAAATCACTTAAAGTTCATGAGAACATTCTTTTGTCAGGCTTGGGTAACAGAGTTGCACCAGAGACAGGAAGGCAAGTCCAATAAAATAACTTTATTCTTGAATACAAGTTTTTCTCCAGAACACAATCACAATGAACATGAGAAGCGTTGTGGCAGTCCTTCTGCTTTAGCTCACTTCTTCAGATTAATAAAGCACAAAGCCTTCCTCATCCAAGTGGCTGAGAAGCACTGGCCGAGTCAGATGTAGTCTCAACAAGAGGGGCTTGAAGAGAGGGCAAAAGCATATGTGAAGGCTCAGCTGTAAATGTTCGAAACAAGGTGTGAAAGCACGTTCTGCAATAAGGTTTCAGCTAATCCCCCACAGGGCATTTTACTAGTGTGATTGTTTGTTATTAATAAAGTTTGTGCACGCAGCACCTGGTGTCGAACAGCAGGAATGCACAGCAGCCACCATCACGGTCACACTTTAAACTTATAATATTATATACTCATTCACCTTTGAAAATAATTGTGATGCTGACTCTGCCCATATCTGTCAGATACATTCACAGATAACGCATGCAGGTCTACAACTATATTATATTCTGTGTGTCCATTTACAAAGAGGTTCTTTCATGTCTAGTTAAATGTGTTGGTTAATGTCTGTAAATGTTGTAACAACCTGGGATTTTCATCAAGAATTCATTTTCATTCGTTTACCCATTGAGATACCAAACCAAACCAAAAAAAGGGGGCTGCAGTATTTCAGGGTCTGTTATGGGACATGAGAGAGAATCCTTCTAAATTCTTCAAAATATCTGAGGTATGTTTAACAGTGCTTTGCAGGACAATCATAATAAAATGTCAGAAGTGTCGGGATTGTGTAATTGTGTCACAGAATGTATGCAGGATTTGTGTGTACGTGTATAATATAATAACGCATTATTATGCTTTCTGATTAAGCCTGCTAAACCTGAAGAAGACATCAAGAGTACGACAGCTGGAATCCTTGCAATTATAAAAGATGTGACAGAACTCCTCCTAGCTGCTTACGGTGCTCTTGCTCTTGTGATTGAACAACAAGTTGTGCTTTGCCATCTTGGTGATGTGCCAAGTGCTTTTCTGAACTTGATGGGGGGGCTGCTGTGTGCCTTAAATAAGAACTAAGACACCCCTTTGAGGCGACTCAGCGTCTATTCTTGGGCATTACACTGATTCTTGCTCTGCTCGAGTCCACTCGCTCAAGAACGAGTTACTGTGTTAATGAAGCTGAGCCGAGAGTCAGGGGATGGGATGGTTTTGAAAGGACCTGAGCCATTTTATTTTGTTAAACATATTGATTGTTTCTAATTCAGTTTATAGCAAGAAATCTGAAATATTTAAGATAAAACACTTTTGCGGAGACTGTTTTATGGGAAATTGTTTACAATTATTTTTCCCCTGGTTTGACTGGGGGGAGTGGTGGCTCTGAGACTAGGGATCTACAATGGCAATCGGAAGGCTGTCGGTTTGAATCCTGTAAATGCCAAAAGGGAGTCTGCTGTGTTGGGCCCTTGAGCAAGGCCCTTAATCTGCAATTGCTCCGTCCTGGGTATGACGTTAATCTGCATGTCGGCCCTCCAGCCTGCAGGGAAAAACCTGGGGGTTGGTGGCAGAATTGGCACTCCAGCCACCATAAAAAACCTCACACTGTTCCACTCCATCTGAACTAGGGTAATGCTGAGGTGTCACCCATTGGTTTTAGAGCAGGAAGCTGAGCTTTTTGTATGAACACTATTCTTAAAGCGGTAAATAACAAATACAAGATTTTCCGTAATCTTGTTTTCCCTAGCTGGAAGAACAGTAACTCGAGCTTCATGTTTACAAGCAGCACAGATACTGAACAGCTTTAAGCTCATTTGAATTTAGTCATGCTTTATTCTAATTGCAGATTTTGCATGGTGGAAACCTCACGTTTTAGAATCGCATGTGTCAAAGGCAGTTTACAGGCATGCTTCACGTGGCCTGAATTTGTTTTAATGATGTACATTGTGCTTGTTTAAAAAATACAACTTGTTCAGAACACTGGCTATGAAGCCCAAATGACTAGAATTACACTGCTCAGTCAATGTGTTGTCTGCTTTTTTTAAAAAATGATAGCAAACTTTACAATTCTTGTTCAGATAACTGAGTCAAAGTGACAGCCTAAGTTAATGGAGTTACATTGTGTGAACAAATAATGTTCTACGGTGTCGCAGATGAACTTCAGTTTTCTTGTAACAATTTGCCATAGAGGTCCATTTGGACACAAGTATGTGTCACAGTCTGTCTCAATGCTTGAAATGTAATTCAAATCCCAATCCAGTGTTACGAAAGAGCAACTGTTCGGATTGTTATCTCGCCCTTATGTATCAAGCATAAAGTGCGGCGCACTTTGCTGCACTTACTTACACTTCTTTGCAAAGACCCAGGAATAAAGGACACCAACGTACACTTAATTTAAGTACACTAAGTGTGCTTCCACAATATACCAAAAGTGTGCTGTTTTTGAGTTATCAAAAATGTGTTTTCAATGTATTTTCCTTGCATTTGATTCAAATATAAATCTATTTCCTGTATAACTGTATTAACAAGTATTAGAAATGTGGATTATTCTAACTGTAGACAAAGTACACTTATGAAAGTACAGAAATAATAAAAAAAAGAAAGTGTACTTAAGCATAATTAAGCACATCTTAATGGTGTCTCCGCACATTCAAGTACACTTAGTTGTATTTAAGTATATATTTAGTTACAGTAATGAAATATTACTAGCATGCTAAATTCAAAAGTAGTGCTTCAAAATAGCACATTTTTAATATGGAAAGTGCACTTATGTAAAGCGTATTTAACAAAAAAGGGGATCGAGCCGTTAACCAGGCCATAGACCAATTGACTACCAGACAACATACTCAAATTCCAGTTCAAGGGATCACGGGTTCCTGCTACTAAAAACTTAGCTGTGCTGGTCCAGAATCCTAGAGGGCAGCCTGCATCACATCCGGACCAGAGCCCCATTCATGATCAACAGCTCCAGACATTGATATCTTTTGCTTTGGGGCATTGGACCCCAAGACCTGATTATATCCTCACCAGAAAAAGAAAATGTCACATCTTTACTTTGCAGGGTTCTATGTTCTTTGCCAGAGCCCAGTTTAACAGTTCATGGTTTGGCAACTTGTTCGACAACCAGCATTTTGAATTCTTCCTTCTCTTTTCTACAGCAATGCCTTTCAAGGAAACTTTGAACCATGGAGTTATGAAAGATATGAGGAAAACCTAACTATCTGCAATCACAGCAAAGCAAATGAACTCTTTTCGTAAGCAGCATGTATTTATTGAATATTTGTAACTATTGTTTTATTAATGGAAATACTGAACGATTATCCATCCATCCATTTTCCAACCCGCTGAATCCAAACACAGGGTCACGGGGGTCCGCTGGAGCCAATCCCAGCCAACACAGGGCACAAGGCAGGGAACCAATCCCGGGCAGGGTGCCAACCCACCGCAGGACACACACAAGCACACCCACACACCAAGCACACACTAGGGCCAATTTAGAATCGCCAATCCACCTAACCTGCATGTCTTTGGACTGTGGGAGGAAACCAGAGCGCCCGGAGGAAACCCACGCAGACACGGGGAGAACATGCAAACTCCACGCAGGGCGGACCCGGGAAGCGAACCCGGGTCTCCTATCTGTGAGGCAGCAGCGCTACCACTGCGCCACCGTGCCGCCCCTGAACGATTATTATGAATTTAAATTGTTTTGGGTTTAACCTGTATAGCAACTGGACTAATATAACTGAATAGTTTAAAAAATGTGATTAGCATAACATGGTCAGCACTTACAGTAAAAGCAATGTGTAAGACTAAGTATTTTTGGATACATGTTTTAAATAAGTCTACTGATACTTGGTAAGAAAGGAGAAGTTACTTTTAAGGATTGATCTGTTTATGTAATTTGTACTGTTACTCAGAATTTAACACAAGATTGCAAGCATTTCCAGGTAAAATTCAGTCCAATTAAAGCTATAGTATTTATTGATTTTAATGACAGAAAAAATGAAATTAACTGAGAAGAATGATTGTAAACTTAAGGGATGGTAAATAACTAGTGTTTCTATATCTAAATCCTTTAGTATAAGGCAGGGGTGGGCAAATTGCGGCCCGCGGGCCACATGCGGCCCGCTAAGAGTTTTTTGTGGCCCGCCAAGACAGTCAGAAAAATCCGCCTTGAACCGAGATTTCCTTCCCGTGCGTGACCGAAGATTTGTCTTGTATTTTCCACTAGGACGGCCACGTCAATACGCATGTGCAGTGTAGGAACGATGCGCAGTGCTTTCCCGGTTGATCTGTTTAATTTCAATTTTGTCTTTGCAACAGTAAATATATAAATTTCCAACTTTAGTGAAACCATGAACCCTCCGAAAAAACGTAAAATCGGTGATGAATGTCGTGTGTTTAATGAAGAATGGACAAACAAATATTTCTTTGGTAATACAGGGAATAAAGCAGTGTGTTTATTGTGTCATGAAACGATAGCCGTATTTAAGGAGTACAATCTGAAACGACACCACGAAATAAAACAGCGAATTTGGCTGCAAACTTTCCAAGGAAGAACGCAAAATAAAAGCTGCGGAGTGTGTGAAAAGGCTGAAGAAGCAACAAGAATTATTTACAAAGCAATCAACACTTCAAAATAGCGCTACAGAAGCAAGTTTAATGGTAGCCTACAACCTTGCTAAACGCAACAAGCCTTTTTCGGATGGCGAGTTTATTAAGCAGTGTATGGTAGAGTGTGCAAGCGTATTGTGTCCTGATGTGAGAAGCAAATTTGAAAGCATTTCATTGTCAAGAAGGACTATAGTGCGGCGCATTGACTCAATTAGTGACGAACTCACAGAACAGCTGAAGACTGCGAGCAAAGATTTTGTTTGGTTTTCTTTGGCACTGGATGAGAGCACAGATAATGAAGACACTGCACAATTACTCATCTTTATCCGTGGAATTAGTGAAAATTTCATCATCACAGAGGAATTACTTGGCCTAGAATCAATGAAAGATAGAACCACTGGTCAGGACTTGCTTGAGTGTGCTGTGAATTGCGTGGAGAAAAGTGGCTTGTCCTGGAACAAAATGGCAAGCATTACAACAGATGGGGCCAGCGCTTTCATTGGAAAAAATGTAGGTATGGTTAAGCTTTTAAAAAACAAGTTACAAGCACAAGACACAGACAGTGATATCTTGTCTTTTCATTGTATTTTGCATCAGGAGAGCCTTTGTAAAGCTGCACTGGACTTAAAGCATGTGGTAGATCCTATTGTTAGTGTGGTGAACACAATCAGAGCAAGGGCACTCCACCATCGACAGTTCAAATCTTTTCTTGAGGATGTGGAGGCAGAGTATGAAGACGTAATTTACCACAACAGGGTGAGGTGGTTGAGCCTGGGCAAAGTGATAAAAAGAGTCTGGGCATTGCAGAATGAAATCCTCTTATTTCTGGACACGAAGAAGATATCTCATGATTTTGTTACAAAAATAGGATGTGAGGAGTGGAGATACGAGATGATGTTTGCAGCTGATGTATTTGAGAAATTGAATGAATTGAATGTGACATTGCAGGGAAAGGGGTTGTTTGCACATGAAATGTGGAAGCATGTAAAATCATTCAAAGCAAAACTAAGTCTATTTGCAAGGCAAGCAGGTGAAGGCAATTTTTGTCATTTCCCTTTATTAGGAAAACAGAAAGTGCCTGAAAGTGTTTCTGCTAAGATTAGGGATCATTTGCAGAGTTTGGAGGATGAGGTCACAAGAAGATTTCAGGACTTTAAGAAAATTGAGCCTAAATTCAATTTGCTCTCTTATCCCTTCACTGCTGATATTGACACAGCACCTGAGGAGCTGCAGCTTGAACTTATTGACATGCAGTCAGATCACACTGTGAAAGAAATGTTTAATGCTGTGACATTAGTTGACTTTTACAAATCTTTGTCTGCTGAAAAATTTCCATGTATGAAGAAATTTGCTGGGAAAATGTTCTCTATATTTGGGTCTACATATATTTGTGAGCAAAGTTTTTCTTGCTTGAAGATTAACAAGAGTAAATATAGATGCTCTTTGACAGACATTAACTTGCAGGCTGTGATGAGAATCTCAACAAGCAATCTCACTCCTGATTTCAAAAAAATTGTAGAAAAGTGTGATAGGGTACATTTGTCTCATCACTGATTCTAAAATTAAATGTGCTTGCAGCTATAGATATGAAATTAGCACAATAAATAAATTGAATATAAAACTGCTACTATTTTATTTAATTTATATTTATTGATTTTTATAGTACAATTTATACCTTTTCTGAAATGCAAAGTTAACTAATGAATGCAATCATTTTAAAAGGTGCGGCCCTCCGCTAACATCCGCTTCCACAAAGTGGCCCCCGAGCCAAAACAATTGCCCACCCCTGGTATAAGGCGAAGATATAGTTTAAACTAGAAGCCTCTTAACACAAGAAAATTATACCATGTGTTTTAGAATGATTGTTTTTGATTATGGAGGTGAACTTTATGTGTGTAACAGTAACTGAAAAAGAAAGATGGAAAATATGTTAATATCAATGTTTTAACTTTGTTAGGATTTTTTGTTGTTGTTCATTAGGACACACATTGTATGATATTGAGTGTTAGAATTAAACGTGCCAAATTAGATACAGGGGAAAGTACAAATCTTTAAAGTTTGTATAACAAGGTATAAGGGTAAAAGTTTGTGGGATAGTATTAACGGTGTTTTCAGGAAATGGGACACCTAGGGCCATATAGACAAATAGTTGATGGCAATACAGGACAAATAATTAATACTTTGGCTTCTTAGGCCAAAGTAATATAGAAAAACAATGTGACAATTGGGCATAGCAGAGACTGAATGTCTTATGCAAAGAGTTGGTGAGCAAGCAGTTTGTGAATTGGACAGCCCAGATACAAACCAAAGAGCTCAGCTGGTGGCAGACAAGTTTAAAATCAATAAGAAGCTTCGGTACAACCCTTGCAATTTAAAGAAGTCCCAAAGGGGGGAAATAATCTTTACAAATTATTACAAGTATACTGAAGCTATAACAGTGAATTATTAAAACATAAGGAAAAGGACTGAAGATAACTAAAGGGTTAACTAAACGTGGCTTGAAGCTTGTGCACCTGAGGTCTGCCTCATCTTAGAGAAACCACCAGCTAGATTTTCCATGATTAGAATGAGGTAAGTGAGTAATGAACACCCCTCTAGAAAGCGAGGAAAAACTAATGGGAAAGCCCAAAGATCCCTCCAATAAAGCAGCACTAAGATCAATAGAAGAGTCTGCAAAACACCCCTAATAACAAAGTGACATTCAAATTAATGGGAGAGTCATCAAAAGAGTCATGTAAGAAAACACTGGTGGCACTAGTTGATCGGATGAAATAATAAAGCTATGCATATCCAGAGTCAGATGGCGTGATGTATTATGTGTGGTAATAGGAATAGAAAATAGATAGATGAGATTTCAGAGTGGACTAACAAAAAGAAACATTTGTTAAAATATCTTTTAATGGATCTGTGTATAACGTTTCGCCCTGTTCCGGATGATACTGCTATAATTCACAACGCTTTAAGAGATGTATTAAGTTTGGATCGCAAGTCAACCACAAACTTATCTTGGGCCCCTTCTTGTGATACTAACAGATTAAATATGATGAGTGAACTATTATAAAGATAATGACCTAGTGAAACAGACAGGACAAAGAACAAATTGTAATAAAAATGTATGCACAAATCGCAAAAGTAAATGACAATAATTGGTTCCGTGACCCCACACCTCCAACACATACAGTATACAAATAACACACAGAAAAATGTTAGAGAACAGACGTTAACAAAGTTTGACCACTTCTGACGTGAAATGGTGGTCTTTTTCCTAGTCTCCAGACACGCAATTCCAGAGATAAAAGATTGTATACACCTTACCAAATCTCAATCCTTTAAACTGTCCCGTTCATTTCTTGATGCACCACATTAAGACAGGAATAGCCATGTTGGGAAATTCTTCGAGGTGGTCACCTCCAAAACAAAAGAGGATTCAATACCCATCTGTGACAATCTTCTCTCTGGTCTTAAGACAGTCCATGCCTGTTTCATCCCCCGTAAACATGTGCTGTACAGTCAACTTGGATTGAAATTGGGTGATCACCTCTCATTTATTTATTGGCTATTAATGACAAGGGTATGTCAGTGTAGTTGGACATAAGATATCATTGACATGACTTTCAATAAGGACTCCATGTGGGCCGAGTCATCAGACTGTAGATTAGGGGACTGAGTATGGTGGGCAGAAGGGTGAAGAACTGACTTGACGCAGAAAGCAAGGCTTTCGGCTTTTCAGAGTTGAGCGCCTTTGTGTAGTCGTCACCATCCTACACAGAGTGAAGAAGGCTAGTGAGAAGCTGAGATATATAGTGCCTGCAATATGTGAAGTATAAATCAAGAAGAGAATTTCCATTACCTGAACAGCACACTTGTGAGTCCACATCAGGAATACTGTGTGCAGTGTTAGGTCATTTCTCTAATATGGAGACTAACAGCACAAGATAAACTTGACAGAAGAGAGGCGAGACTGGACTGTGAGGTTTGAAGGATTTCAGTCTTATGTGTTTTAGGATAGAGACATTAGTAGGTGACATGACAGAGATGTTTAAAAATATAAAGGGTGTTTATGGCATGTCTTGTCAGGTGGCACGTTTTAAAATACAGTTACATGAGCGTAAATTCCATACGCATTTAGTTCACACAGACAAGTGTAGATTCTCGAAAAAGTTCCTCACATGGCAAAATGCAGATACGTGAAAAATGTGCACATGGAAGCAACAATTAAAGAGACTTGTGTACATTTTGACAGTAATAGGAGAATATGAAAAGACATTCTGTTTTGGGTTGAACAACCTGTTCTTGCTATTAGTAAAAACTCCTGAGATCTTTTGAATTTCCTCCAAAATGTTCTCACACACCCCAGTCTGCTCAAATTCCCTGCGAAGCGTTGCTCTCACCTTTAGGAAGTAGGCATGGTCCGTAGTATATGAAAGCGGCCTCACAAGATCTTTTCTCCGATACAGGTCCGTAATGTCTGTTCTTAGTTGATCTTTCACTCCTCTAATCGTCTTTGTATCTCTTTGTTCTAGGTCACTGAATATATCAGTCAAGGTACGACTATCTTTAAACACCAAATCACACAATTTATGGAAGAACCCATTAATGTTGTTTGTCTCTTTCTCCATTGAAACCTGATTGAATAAAGAAAGACATTGAATTAAGTTACAAATAAGAATTACTAGTCATGAGACACATTTGTTGGCATTTAATGTTGTAAAGGATTGTTTGGATTGGCTGGCATCCTGACCAAGATGTTTGGTGATACCTCACTTGAACAGGAGACTAGAATACAGGAAGAGCAATGAGAGGCTGTTTCCCAGGGCTGTATGTTTATCCAGTGTTCTGGGTGGCAGTGTGCCCCAGGCCGTGCTCACATTTGGGTGCCTGCAAGGGTGAATGGGATATGATGTCTGAACAATTAGCCCTTTTAAGGATCAACTGAGGGATCAACCCCACTATCCTACAAGGACTAACCCAGAAGGGCATCTGGGGTTTTTCTCTCATGTGCTGGAAGCTCCATTGGGTCTGTTATTAAAAACAGCCTTTCCTGCTCAGTTGGGTGTGATGGACAAGAAGAAAAAGAAATAGAAGAAGAAGAAGATTGCTAGTCGAAATGTACTTGAGGAGTCTTTTGGGACCAGAGACTTGTGTGGGGTAGTTGTGTTCTACCTTGGGCTGTAAGACGCTGCATGTTGGTCATAACCTCAAACCTCTCAGTTGGAGGTATTAAAAAACATGATTGTGTTGTGATTGGTGAGGAAATTCTAAATAATTTAATTTCATTAACTGTTTGATTATTTGTTGTCCCTCATATTTTTTCCCTAAGTTAAACTTATGCTTGTGAGTCTACATTTCCCAGATTGATTTTCATTTGTTAATATCTCATTAATACTGATTACTCTGCCATCACTGCAATTGATTAAACTGTATTTGCACGGCTTACCCAGGAGTTGTAGGGGCTAAGTGTGCACTCCAAAGTGACTAAGGTCGAGACACTGACTAGGGGCTCACAGTCTGATGTAAATGTAAAGTGAGAGGTGCACACTTTCCAGGGTCATCAGCCCCAAAGCTGGAGATGTCCATCTGTTTTCAGGACCTTTCATAGTTGGATGGTGAGTCATTCTAGGCAGGAATGATACATCCTAAATACTGACCTCCAAACCAGTCACCAGAAAGAGGGAAGTACTGATACTTGGGGACTGAATGATTAGGGGGCTTGAGTTGAACATGTGCTCCAGAGACTCAGATGTTGTGTTATGTTCTGGCCCACAACTGTCATTGTACAAATGACATAAATTATATCAGCGTGGTAGACCTTATGGAGAAACTTAAAATAAGGATAAAGCTGAGGAGCCGAACGTACAAAGTGACCATCTGAAAAGTTGTACCTGTGGCATGTGCTGGTCCAGGTAAGACTGTGGAGATCAGAAAGCTTCACATATACCTAAAACCTTAGGGTAGGATAAAGTGGTCTGCGATGGGCTGCATTTGAACCAGAGGGGTACGAATGTAAGATTAGCCTGTATCACAGGTGCATTAATGGAAACAATTAGTAAGGAAAAGAATGAGCAGCTGAAGTCAAGAAAAGGAGTTAGTGAGTGGTCAGCATGGTTTTAAATGGGCGAGTTCATGTTTCACTAATTTAGGGTCACACCGTCTGAATCTGTAATGAAATAACAAGAAACACTATTGACTGTGAAATGCTGTGGAGGATAAAATAAAACCTTATTATGCCTCTACTCGTCATTACCAGTGAAGCTCTGGTGGCTCTTTTAGTTTTAATTTATTTCATTAATCTGATGTATCATCTAGGGGCAGCACGGTGGCGCGGTAGGTAGCGCTGCTGCCTCGCAGTTAGGAGACCCGGGTTTGATTCCCGGGTCCTCTCTGCATGGAGTTTGCATGTTCTCCCCATGTCTGTGTGGGTTTCCTCCCACAGTCCAAAGACATGGTGCATTGGCAATCCTAAATTCTCCTTAGTGTGTGCTTGGTGTGTGTGTGTGTGAGCGCCCTGTGGTGGGCTGGCGCCCTGCCTGGGGTTGGTTTTCCTGCCTGTGTTGGCTGGGATTGGCTTCAGCAGACCCCTGTAACCCTGTAGTTAGGCTGGAAGTTGCCTGTGAAGAATCTCCATCCAGTTTACAGCCCTGGTCCATCAATATGGGACAATTGGCTATGCAGGAGAATTCTGCAGAGATGAAATCAGAGTTGTGGATGCATCATCTTAATTCAACTTACCAGTATCTGCATCTCCTCCCAGGTCATTCAGTATTTTGTTTTTCTCTTCAAATCTCCTGTCAATTTCATTCTCTGTTTCCCTCAGATGCACCTGTTTTTAAACACAAGAGGACACACGTTGTCGGATCAGAATTCTCTTTCACTTTTTAATTTCTTGTTCTTCTTCTGAGTCCTGACATTTTTACAACACATTTGCTTTACATTTCACGACACAACTTACATTTTTGCATCACACTTGTCTTCATATTGACACTGTAGGTGACACACAGATTTGACTCAACAAATATGAATAGTACAACAAGATTAAAAGAAAAGCTTAATTTACCAGTTAGACTGAAGATAGAGTTAGAGCTTGAAGAGTGCAACAAATGAAATAAAGAGTTTGAAGGCACACCGGTGCACAAGTCAGTTTTAGAAGATCAGTGGGAATTCAGAAGTTGACACACACAAATAAAAAACTGGACTCTGTATGTTGAAGAAATGCCTAATAATGCAGGAGGACAAGAACATATAATTGCCATAGTAGTAGGACCTAAGTCATACTTGTGAGAACACAGTAATGCGTTTTGTCACTTTTATGACTCAGATGCGATAACTGAGGCCACTAACAAGCAAGTGAATAAGATGAATTCAATAAGGACAATTTAAAGAAATACTCTCCTAAAAACGATATTTTTGTTATATGGTCCTTACCTCGTGTTGTGTAGTGATGACTGAGAAACAATTAATCAGATGTTTTCATGGACAATGAATATAAAAAATATATTTATGGTACAAGCCAACAGCAAACATATAAAAAATACTCACAAAGGGAAAAGTAAAAAACAAAGTTGCGTTACTCGTGTCACACGATCCACAAGTCAGTTATCCAGTCGCTCACTCATCTATATCTATATAAAGGAGAGTTGTGATCCATGTGGCTGTGTTTGTGTTTGTGGAGGGATGGAGAGTTAAGGTGGGTGTTGGAGTCACGTGATCATCTCCCCTCCCATTCACCTCATTTCATTCACTTCATTTCGCTCCGAGCTGAGCTCCGCAGCTGACACGGTTAGTCCTTTCTCCTTTACTGATTTACTGTTTAGTAATAATAATAATAATAATAATACATTTTATTTATATTGCACTTTATATTTTAGCAATCCCAAAGTGCTACAGAGTAAAAATAGAATAATAAAATAAAAAAAAGAACAGAAGAGTCTATAAAATACTTTAACAAAATGACTTTCTAAAAAGATGAGTTTTTAGGTTTCGCTTAAAGGCCTCAGTCGACTGTGGGGCTCTCAGGTAATCAGGGAGGGCATTCCACAGCCTCGGCGCCACCGATGAAAACGCCCTGTCACCCATGCTGCTGAGCTTAGTTCTGGGGACTTGAAGAGTGTTAGTGAGTACAGAGCGGAGGGAACGTAAGGAGTTATGGGGGGTAAGGAGTTCCTGTAGATAAAGAGGGGCATGTCCATAAATGCACTGATGGGTAAGAAGGGAGACCTTGTACTCTATTCTGAATGAAACAGGGAGCCAGTGAAGGGTTTTCAGGATTGGGGTGATGTGATCATACTTTCGCACCCTCATCAGGATCCTGGCAGCGCTGTTCTGAATATACTGGAGTCTCTGGATACTCTTGCCAGGAATCCCAATGAGGAGTGCATTACAGTAATCCAGCCTGGAAGAGACAAAGGCATGAACGAGCTTCTCTGCATCTGCCAGGGTGAGTAATGGGCGGAGTTTGGCGATGTTCTTGAGATGGTAAAAAGATGACTTACAGAGATATTTGATGTGGGTGTCAAAAGTAAGTTGGGAGTCCATTCTAACACCCAAATTAGTAACAGATGTGGAAAGAGGAATATTTTGGCCAGAGAAAGTAATACTGGTGATGGTAGAAGAGCGAAGATGATGTGATGTACCAACTAAGATGGCTTCTGTTTTGGATCTGTTCAACTGAAGAAAATTGAGCCTCATCCAAGCCTCTATCTCCTCCAGGCAGGTAGACAATGTAGATGTTGGCAGAGGAGCAGTAGAGGAGGTGGGAGTAGTCCTGAGGTAAAGCTGAGTGTCATCGGCATAGCAATGGAACGATAAACCATGTCTGCCAATGACAGTTCCAAGGGGGAGCATGTAGATAGTAAAAAGGATAGGGCCCAGCACAGAGCCCTGTGGAACACCACAGGCGACGTTGTGGGTGTGGGACTTTGCGCTGCCAAGGGTGACATGCTCAGTTCTGCCAGTCAGGTATGATGTAAACCAATTTAGAACAATTCCTGAGAGTCCAATAGTGTATTGCAGGCGGTGAAGAAGGATGTTATGGTCTATTGTGTCAAAAGCAGCTGTCAGGTCAAGGAGGATAAGTAGTGAAGGTGAACCAGTATCTGCCGTCATCAGAAGATCATTGGTGACCCTGACCAGGGCTGTTTCAGTGCTATGGCCAGGGCGAAAACCAGACTGAAACTTTTCAAACAGATTGTTCAGTTTGAGATGATCGTGAAGTTGTGCTGCAACTATTTTTTCCAGGACTTTGGAGAGAAATGGAAGATTGGAGATGGGCCTATAATTGGAGAGAACTTCAGGATCCAAGGTGGATTTTTTCAGTAGAGGTCTGATGACAGCAGTTTTTAGTGCAGAAGGAATACGGCCAGCCAGGAGGGACTGATTTATTATCCTGGTGATAAGTGGAGAGATGGCAGAAATGTTGGCCCTCAGCAAGGGTGAGGGGAAAGGGTCCAGGGAACTAGTAGACGGTTTCATTTTCCTGATGACATCCTCCACCTCTTCCCGTGTGGCAACAGAGAAAGAGCAAAGAGGATGGACGGTCTCAGACAATGAGTCAACAGTTGGGAAGGGCAAGATATCCTTGGTAGAGAGGTGTAAACGGATATTATCAACTTTTTGTTTAAAAAAGTTGATATACATGTTGCATCTGTCATCAGTGGTCTCAGAATGGGCAGGTAAAGGGTAGTAGTAGTAGACGCGATACTTACTGAATTGTATTTTTTCCTTTAGTATTTCTTAGTGTTTAGTAGACGCGGTGTGCTGGTGTTCCCGGCGGTGTTGCGGTTTAGTATTACTTTCTACTTCGTTTTTGTACTTTAGTGTTTAATAATAAATAATAATAATTCATTACATTTATATAGCGCTTTTCTCAGTACTCAAAGCGCTAAAATAGTGAGTGATACAAATTTTCCAACCTCAAAAGGTTTTGCTAATGTGGACTCCTGACATACATATAATGCCCATTCCACAAAATGCAAAACATATTCCAATATTACCTTCTGCAGCTACTGAACGAGTGACTCACTGGGTGTGTACCTATTATGATGGTGCTGTAATTCATGTCTATGATAGTTTAAACGCTGATAAAAAATTCAACCTCACCGAAGAGCAGCTTCGTTTCCTTTGTGCTTTGTTTCCTTACAAACCTCCCATAGTTTATGAAGACGCACAGCAACAATTAAATCATACAGATTCTGCTGTATTCTCAATTGCATTTGTTGCGTGTATTTCTTTAGGTATTGACCCAAGTGATCAAGTTTTTACTATTTCTTCAATGCAAAAATCACAAATAATTTTTGTTACTCGACAATTGCTTCCATTCCCTGTCGAAAGTAGCCGATGGGTGACACCAGTTACAAGTATTCAGTGCGTTCAAAGACCTGTACGAAGTACGGCCACTAACACAGTCACTCATAAAAGGGGAGATGACTTGGTGCAGGAAATAGGTATTGAAACTACCTTGGAAGACATGCAATCAACGAGACGATTAAACGGATCTCAAGAGACGTCTTCTAGGTTGGAAAAAAAGCGCTTGGCTGCCAAAACCGTGTATATATATATATATATATATATATATGCACATATATACACATACATATATATACATATTTATATATATATATATACACACACACATATATACATACACATATACATCTATACTAATAAAAGCCAAAACCCTCACTGACTCACTCATCACTAACTCTCTAACTTCCCGTTTAGGTAGAAGGCTGAAATTTGACAGGCTCATTCCTTACAGCTTACTTACAAAAGTTAAGCAGGTTTCATTTCGAAATTCTACACGTAACGATCGACAACGTCCGCCATGTTGAACTTTATTATTTATGGCCCCATCTTCACGAAATTTGGTAGGCGGTTTCCCTGCGCTAACCAAAACCGATGTACGTACTTATTTTGGTGGTATAACACCACTGTCGGCCGCCATATTGAACTTTCCAGTGGTCTTTGTTACTTAATGGGCCCATCTTCAAGAAATTTGGTACGCCGGTTCCCAGCGCTCACTGAATCCTACTTACGTACATATATACGTCCATAGCCTGCAGCTCGGTCCACACTCTGAATCCTCCAGGCACTCCTGAGCATAATCTAATTTTGAAGGTTGGGGCACAAATGTTACTGAGAAACTTACAGCCACCGAAACTTTGTAATGGCACGAGACTTCAGGTCACATGCCTGCAAAAGAACCTAATTGAGGCAACTATTTTTATTGGCGGTGGCTCAGGGGAGAGAGTTTTTATTCCTCGCATCCCCGTTATACCCTCTGATTCAATTCAAACGCCTCCAATTTCCAGTAAGGCTCTGCTTCGCAATGACAATTAATAAGTCTCAGGGACAGACCCTACAAAAGGTTGGCATTGATTTGAGGCAAGATTGCTGTTCACATGGCCAACTATACGTTGCATGCTCAAGAGTAAGCTCAGCGCACAGCTTGGTCATATTACAACCAGAGGGGCGAACTGACAACATGGTATACAAAGAGATCCTTAACAAATAATTATTGGTACATTTTCCCTGAGTTTATTATTTAAAATTTTGAAGCAGTACTTCGCCGCTGCGAAGCGCGGATATTTTGCTAGTAATTAATAAACACATGACAGTGATCTGAGATACTGAGCACTGTATCATTAACATAACAGAACTCCTTTTTCATTCCCTTATTTATTTTCTTTCTAATGCCGTTTAGCTCTGACTGCTTCCAAAGGTGGATAAGCAGGGCTTCAAATGCAATCATAAGGATATCACCATAACTGACCCCCCTGACTGCTTACACATTATAAACTGAAATAGTCCAAATTAATTTTATTTACACAAACTAAGACTTCTCGACTAGAGTATAATAACCGAATCCACATGCAGACATTGTGACTAAGCCCACATTTGCACAATATGATACACAAATATCCTTACCCAACTCCGTCAAGAGCTTACTTTTCATTCACAGATATCAAAACTTCAGGAAACTCAGATACTGCAGAGGTTAAAACATTAAGTTATAAAACTACCAAACAGGAAATCCAGTGCCGGAGGACTCTGTGTCACAGAGCAGTGAAGAGATCTGATCAGTTTATGGCAGAAGTTCATAAATTGTCAAAACTCCACATAAACTATCTTTCCATTTCTCTCTCCAGAGACTATGCTCTTAGACTATCCATCCATTTTCCATCGCTTATCCAAAGCCAGGTCGGTCATTGAGGCCCATGCGTCCTTTTCCCCAGCCACACTTGCCAACCCATACTGTGGATCCCAAGGCGTTCCCAAGCCATCTGGGAGATATAATCCATCCAGTGAGGCCTGGGTCTTCCCCGGGTTCTTCTCCAAGCTAGTCTGTAACTTCTCCTCAGGGAGTCTTCCAGGAGGCATCCTTATCAGATGCCAGAAGCACCTCTCAATGTGGAGGGTCAGCGGCTCTACTCTGAGCCTCTCCTGGATGTCAGTGCTTCTCACTCTATCTCTAAGGGAGATCCCAGCCACCCTTCGGAGAAAACTCATTTTGGCCACTTGTATCCACCATCTCATTCTTTCAGTCACTACCCAAAGCTCATGACCATAGGTGAGATTAGGGACAGAGATCAAGTGGTAAATCAAGAGCACTGCCTTCTGACTTAGCAATCTGTAGTGTGGAAGAAGGAGCTATAGTGACCACATAACTGCACTCCCCACCTCAATCCATCTATCGAACTCAATATCACATTTTCCCTTACTCATAAACAAGACCCCAAGGTTCTTAAACTCCTCCACTTGAGGCAGTCACTCACCTCCCATTTGGAGAGGACAGTCCATATTTTCCCTCCTGAGGACCATGGCATCAGATTTGGAGGTGCTGATCCTCATCCCTGTCACTTCACACTCAGTCACAAACTGTCCCAATGTGTGCTGGAGTTCACAGCCTGATGAAGCCAACAGGATCAAGTCATCTACAAAAAGTAGAGACGTGATTCTAAGGCCACTGAATGGGACCCCCCTCCCGTCCCCTCCCCTGCTTCATCTTGATATCCTGTCCATGAAAAATACAAACAGGATAGCAGACAAAGCACAGCCCTGGTGGAGTCGCACAACCACTGGAAACAGTGCTGATGTTTTTCAAGTATGCGGGCACACTTCCCACTGTGTTTATACAGGGATTGAACAGCTCTTATTAGGGGCCCCTGAACCCCACACTATCCCAGAACCCCTCACAGCGTCCCTTAAGGAACACGATCATGCACTTTCTCCAACTCCGCAAAACACATGTAGACAGATGGGGTATGCCCCCGTGCACCCTCCAGAATACTCACGAGGGTAAAGAGCGGGTGTACTGTTCCACAGTGGCACCCTGGCATAAGCTTTTCCAGGAAAGTGATCTCCAATAGTTGTAGCACACCCTCCTGTCCCCCTTTTTAAGTATGGGGACCACCACCCCAGTCTTCCACTCCAAAGGCCATGCACATTGAAAAAGCATGTCAGCCATGACAGCCCAGCAGTGTCAGGAGCCTTCAGTGTTTCAGGTTGGATCTCATCCACCCCCGGGGCATTGCCACGGCAGATTTGCTTAATTACCTCAGTGGAATGAGCATTAACCAACCATTAGCTTCTGGCACTTCCTAGTGTCCACTGGGATCAGGAGCTCCTCAAAATGTTCCTGCCACCACCAAACAACATCCTCAGTCTGCACTTCTGCACCCTTGCTGAGAACAGCCTGGAGAATCCCTACCTTCCCTTGTGCCTGATGGTTTGCCAGAACTTCTTTGAGCCCACTCGTTAGTCACTTTCCACGGTTAGACAATTTATCATCAAATGACCCAAACATGCTTGCTACAATGAACCATCCATCCATTTACTTAACTTGCTTATCCAGAGAGCAGAGTCTATCACAGCAGTCATTCACACACACACAGAGGCTAATTTATCATCTGACCTGCATGTCTTTGGATTGTGGGAGGAAACTGGAGCACCCAAAGAACATGCAAACTCCATGTAGGGAGCAACTGGAAAATAAACCCTAATCACAAAATATGACATGTTTGTAATGTAAGGATAACAGAAGATACACTTTAGATATACAAGAATATACAGATAAAGGACAACAATGAACAACACAAAACATAAATAAATATGAGTTACTTTGATCTACTCTTTCTTTCCTATTGAAAAAGGTGCATAACTTATGATTTTTTTTTCTGTATTTGCATCTAAAGAATTTTCCAGGAAAGATCATTCATTCATGACTGGCTTTTAAATGTTCTCATCACAGTTGTGCTCTTTTCAGAAGGTTTGATGGATCAGGTCTTAACTACTTATCAAGTTTCTAGAGTCTGCACTGTCATGGTACTGTGGATTTGTTCACAGATTGTTTGAGCTCTTTTACAGCTACTCTGTGTGTGTGTGAAGAACAAGAGCTTGAATGGTTTAATGTGGTGAGATGAATGTTGCTCTTCAAAGCGGAGGTGAATTCAATTCATCAGAGGTGCTTATATTAGATATTAAAACACAGTCAGTTATACTTGTAGTAGTAATGTACAGGCCTCCTGAGCCAAAGTCATTACTGCTTTTTATTTGACTACACTACAGTATACATTATGGTTGATGGGTAGTAGTGGGTGGTTTTAATACTGGCACAGATCCCAAGTGTCCAGCTCTGATCCCGGAGAGCTGCAATGGCTGTCGGTTTTCCTTCCTGCCACTTTCTTACTTTGTGACCAATTTCTGCTGCTCAATGACTTCCTTTCCCTTCATTTTAATTGCTGTCTTTTTAAGACTTGTTCCTCCATATTGCTTAATATTTTTCTCCTTCAATGGCAAACAAAGAAAACTGAGATGTGAAGTGAGCCAACATCTAACTCAGAGCCTCAAACTACAGCCAGTTTCTTATTGTTAATTAAACCCATTACTTAATTCAATAGCCTGTTGCTCCTCTCACTCTGCTACAGCAGACATTTTTAAAACTGTTGATTTTCTTTCTTCTAAAAGCCCAAATGCTGTGTGGACCTGAGCAGATCAGCATTACTGACACCTTCACCTTTCTTTGTTTTCAGATATTGTATGATGGACACAGGTTGCCAGTCATGTGTGGACTCATTTTGTATACGTTGTTATGTTTTAGCAGTTAATTTAGGCAAAAAGAAACAGGAGTCCAAGTCTTATATAGCAAGTCAATTAAAATGAAGGCAGAAGACGTTAATTAGTGGCAAAAGCTGATGACTGATTTAGAAAAACGTGAGAATGAAAACCTGTAGCCAGAGTAGCCCTCTAGGACTGGAGCTGGACATCCTCGACATAGATGATCAACCGGCCACCATTGTTTACACACCTGCTGCTGGAGTTTTATCACATTGTTGAAGGTCAGAGTTCATCTCACTACCATAAATCAGCACATCTTTACAGTAATTCTATACTGAAATTCATTTATTGTAAGAATCTTAGATTTGGTTCTGGAGTGGGTATAGTTTTGTTGTGACTATGATGTATCACTTAAAAAGGCCTGAGATCAGTCAAGTGCAGACTAAAATTAAATAAAAACACACAAAGTCAAACGCACAGCTAAACACACTTATCCTCCAGGTCACCGCACTACAGACTGTCTCCATTCATGTGGTGAAAGCTCGGGTACAAAACGATGCATTTGGTAACACTGCATGGTGACTAATTACACCTACAACAGCCGACTACTGCATTATCTTGTGAGGTCTGGAATGTTAGATATTTTTACAAGTAGCCGATGTGCCGACCTGCCAGGGGCCGGTTCTGGTCTGCAGGCTGTAGTTTGCACACCACTGCACCAGATACTCAAAGGAAGAACTGATTAGAGCACAAAGAAACTCCGCTCAGCTTAATGAGCTCACACAACTGTCTATGGATAATACCCGGTATCTCATCCTGGACTGTTTCATGCCATGCACAAGCTTTCACCAGGATAGGCTTCAGCTCACTACTCTCTGTCCTTGAAAAATCAGCTTTAAAAGATGGACGAATAGATGCCTCTGTTACACTGCATTTATAAATCTCTTAACCCCTCTTATTTAGCTCATTTCTGTTAAACACCAAACCCCACTCACCTGTTTATCTTCTATATCCATCTCCAGTTCCATTATTTCAAGTTTTTCATGCGTGTTATGTTCATTCAGTCCACATTCCACGTAGATGTACGTCTGATCCTCTTTGCAAAAAAGTTCAGAATTTTTTTGTGATTTACACAGAGTTTATTCAATAAATTAGGATCTGGATCTGTCAGCCTGTGGTTCTTGAAGGCATCTATTGTAGAGTGAGTATCGAAGTGATCTTGACAGAGGGAAGCTGGACAGGTTTGACATGTCTTCACTGCTCTGTATTTATTCAAAGTGCAAAAGTCACACTCTACATCGCCATGGGCAGCATACGTCTGAGATGCAAAAATAATTATTTCTTTGTTCTTTATCTTCTCAAGGTATTCTTTAATCAGAGTGTTAATGCACAGTGCAGGCCTTGTGGGGAAGAGTTCCCTGCATAAAGGACATTTGTCAGGTTCCAGATTCCAACTTCTAGTGATGCAATCCTGGCAAAAACTGTGTTCACATGGGAAGGTGACAGGGTCAGTCATGGTATCCCAACACTTTGGGCACTTCCACTGCTGTAACGCAAACATCTCGGAGTTGGACATTTTTAGTCTGAGGAGAGGCAAGAAGAGAGAATCAGTCAGACAAAAAAAAGAAGTGACTTGTAAGAAAGTGAAGATCAAAGTTTGTCTGTGCTCAGTGAGAAAGAGGAGGAGATTTAAGTTTCTTCCTAACCTGACTAGTGAAACTAAGTCAATGACACGGCTTTTACAGAAAGCCCTTCAGAACAACACACATTGCTGGTTTCTGCACCCAAATTACGTCGTTATGACCTAAAGGTACCCGTCACAGTAGCATGTGATGGTTCCCCTTTTCAGAGTGGAAGCAGTCAGTCCCCTCACATGGTTTTCCAGATGGTCAGGAAAGACTGTTTGCTTATGCGTCTTGTGCTTCATCCAAAGCAAAATGTAACTATTCTCAAATTAGAAATGAGGCTTTGAGTATTATTTTTGGGGTAACGAAATTTAATGAATACCTGTACAGGCGAAAAGTGATTTTGTGTACTGATCTAGAGCCATTAGTCGAGATATGGTGTCCAAAGACTGGAATCCCTACATTAGCAGCAGCTCGGTTGCAGAGATGGGTGCATGTTCTAGTGGTGTATCAGTATGAAATCAGCTAAAAACCTTCAAGGCAGTATGGGAATGCTGATGAATTGTCCCGATTGTTAGTCCGGGTAGAAACCCAGGAACGTAAGAGTAGTTTCAGAGTGTCGTTCCTGAATGCTGTGCCTATTTCAGCCATAGATACTGCTGCTGTGGATGAAAAAGGCACACTGAAAGCAGGCAGATAATATTTCTTCTGGTCTCTTTATTATTCATTCGGAGTCACAGTAAGTAGAGATTCAAAGAGCATAACTTATTGCCGCAAAACTCAATTTGAACCCTGATCAAAAGCCAGGAGGGGGTTTTTATACTTCAGCATCTCATGATTAATAAGACAGAAAAAACATCCTTATCATCTAAGTAGAGTTAAACAATATGTCTGTTGAGCTAAGCATTATCTGTGTTCTCAAAGCTAAGCACAGGAGAGACGCCTTTGCATAAACTACATGTACTTTCTGCAGCCTTGTGACCTTGTCCCTGAAACATTCACTCTGAGAAAGGGAAAAACAAGAAACAGCTTAGATTTTATTCATGTGGACACTATTTCTCCTGAACCCTGGAATAACATATTTTTGTTAGTTCATAAGCCAAAGCGTCTCTCACTGGCAAGTTACAAAATAGTTATTATAAAAAATCTAATTTACTAAACATGGTGCTGAGGAGAACATTCTTCTTCTACATTCCCCCCTTTTTGAACCAACAAAAATATGGGTTACATAGGGGTAATGCGTGGAAGAGTAGGAGAAGGGGAAGGAATGGAAGAAAAGGAGGAAGAAATTTGAAGCATGCAGTCTTCGTGTAACATATAAGCCTTGGCCATGGAGGCAGTGAAATACTGGGACACAATATATCTGATCAGGGGAACGATACAGCAGGCCACAAGCAACAGAATGATAAAAACAACGGCCAGTGAAATAAAAACTGACCTGAGCCATCAGCCCCAGGGGTTAGAAATGCCAGAATTGGTAGCTAATTCATTTGAAAGGGCAGTTAAACCTGTCAAAGCACGGGTGATTGATCCATCAGGAGCCGTATTATTAGGGATGGAAGTGCAGCATGCATCACCAAACATAGCACATACAACCCCCCTTTTCGGCGAGAAGCATGAAGGGGGAACTATAATTACTAGAGAAACAGGTATAATTGCCTTCATGATACTGGAACATCGGGGGAGTCATATGAGAAGTGGGGGGAAAGAGGAGAGAAAGTGTAATGCAGTTAGAGTCTTTTGGTGTGGATGGAGAGGTAAAAGGGCAAGGAGACAAGGAAGACCAACAGGGTCAGAAATATTAGAAAGAGGGAAAGGGACGGTAGCCAAATGTGGCCTGGCCGTAGCACAGGCGTAGCAATCAGATTGATTTACTTGCTTAGCCTAATATAATACCCACTGCAACCAACGGTTCTGATCGCCATAGCCAGTTTCAATTGAAAAAGTGGATGAAAGGGTGGAAATATTCATAATCTTAACAGGAGAAAAGTCTGAACCAGAAGTTGGGGAGACGGATGTGTGTGCAGGAGAATGAGAGGTGTTAGTAACAGGATTGTCAATCTTAATTAGAAATCTCCCTAAAGGGTCTGTTCCAGATACATATGCCCCTAATATATAGGTTACTGAGTCATGTAAAGAGGAGTTCTTCAAAGTGATGATCAAGGGGTTACAATGGTTGTCAGCACATTCATGAGAGGCATGTCCTTTTATGATAGAAAACCGATTTTTTCAAACGGTATTTTTGGGCCTCAAAGGGTTGATAACCCCAAAATCAATTCCAGTGTTAGCAAAAACCCATTGCCAGTTGTCGCAGTTACTTCCCCAATAATACTTCGTAACAGTCATACACACGTATTTGTCAGACCAGGTCCACTGGGGTGGTCGACCAGTCCCACAGTTGATAATAGAGCAGAAATCAACCTCCACTGATGTGGTGATTCCTAACGGGAAAGTCAAGGTGACCAGGGCAGTAGACAAGGGAAAAGAAAAGCATAGTAGCACAGCAATCAAGGGTGCCATCTCTTGCAATGTGAGGCATGAATCCAGGCGGGCAATCCTTCCATTTTCACTGCATGTGGTGTGGACAGAAGAACTTGGAACGGTCCTCTCCACCTCGGCTGATGCCAATGTTTCCTCCGAGTGTCATGGACGAGGATCCAAGTGCCTAAGGGAATCGGCGTGTCTTTAGATGGAAGATTAGTCCTCCAGGCCTGGTTAACCTGCTCGTGGACTTCTTTCAGAGAAGCTCAGAGACCTGTAAGACAAGAGAGAAGATCATTGTCCACAGTATGCAGGTTAACATTTCCCATAACCATGCCCACAGGCATGGGTCGTCCGGTCAGAATTTCAAACGGCGACAGTCTTAATTGCCGGTGTGTTCTTCCCCTCAATCCCATTAAGGCCAGAGGCAAAGCGTCCGGCCAGGATAAATTTGTCTGCTCACAGATTTTTGCTAATTTAGATTTTAGGGTGCCACTATCAGTTTGTAATTTCTGTGGTATGCCCCACCTAGGAATAATTTCTTTGATTAAAGCTTTGGCTACAGTTTTAGCATCAGCGTGTTTAGAAGGAAAAAGTTCTACCCATCAGGAGAACACATCAACAATTACTAGACAATAACAGTAACCTTTAGACGGAGTTAGTTCAATTAAATCCATTTGGAGGTGTTCAAACGGACCCATTGGATTGGGTGTAACAGCGGGACTTACCTGGACTTACCTGGGTGCCCTTTCCTACATTAGACTTTTGACATAATGCACAGCGTCTGCAGAACTGCTGTGCATATGTAGAGAAGCCTGCAGCTTCCCAGTGTTTTTCAACATCTTGAATCATGGCGTCCTTTCCAGCATGGTCTAGGCCATGAGCGATTTTTGCCATACCTGGGAAAAAAGCCTTTGGGAGGAAAGGTTTGTTAGTTTGCCTATGGGTCCAGACTCCATCAGAGAAGGAACCTTCTTTTGACCATTTTCTTTTTTCTCTGTCCGTGGCTGCACTCTGTAAAGAAACAAGTTGATTATCAGGGTCCTGGTTATTTCTCTGTTGGAATAAAGAGATTGGTGTGTTATTATATGCAACCTGTTTAGCAAATTGATCAGCTAATTTGTTTCTTTTGCTGATAGGATCTTGTTTTCCTATGTGAGCTTGACATTTAAAGATCACTAACTTTGATGGTTTAGTTATAGCTTCTAAGAGGGATTCAATCAGTTTTTGATGTTGGATCGGTTTGCCAGGGCTGGTCTTAACCTGTACTAAAATAGAATGAACGGCGTGAGGTACCTTTACTGTTAGGGGGCTCGTGAGCACTATATCAGTACTAGCCAGTACAGCTTCAGTTGTAGCAGCCACAGCCCTAAGGCAAGGTGGGAGAGCTGTAGCTACAGGATCCAGCTTTTTTCGAAAAAATAGGCTATTGGCCTTTGTTTGTCTGCATGTAGTTGCGTTAAAACTGCATTCATTCATAGAACTGCATTCATGAATCCCTCCTTTCCGTCCATGAGCAGAGTGATTAGCCATCAGATCTTGCAATCGGTGAGCCGGCTGAAATTAGTGACCAGTTTGTGCCCTTTTTATATTTTTCTGCCAGGGCTCCTTTCAGAGGCTCTCACTGGGCGAGGAAAGGACCTTCATTCCAACGCCAAGGGACACCATTATGATCACCGTGATTTACAATTGCCCATGTGGTGCTCATCTGTCGACGGAGCACCAGTGTCCACTCTGCAGCATTTGTTTTATACATGTTATCCAGCTGCTGTAACGTCTCCACAAATTGCAGTCCACCAACTGCTTTGGGGTCGGGCAGTTCAGACACCACATCTTTTAATTCTTGAAAGTCCCAATTTCGGTGAATCATTACAGTAGTGGGATTATTATTGCCTGGAGGTTGTGCGGGATCATGTCGGGGGTTGGGGGACTTCAATGAGGGGGCAAGAGAATGTCAAGCCAGAAGGCTTAGGGGAGCCAAAGGGGGAAGTAAAACCACTCATTTGGTTTAGAGTGGAGGGTCTGACTGCTCGTGCGCTGGGAGACAGATGACTCTTCTGGTTTCTGCCATTGCAACCCAGTAGCACCTTGTGAATGATCTGAATTATCTTCCTCAGGGTCAGTATGTGAGGACGGGTCATAAAGATATTGCTCATCGTAAAAACCTGCTCCAGACGGTTCGTCTGTTAACAGGGGTGCAGTTGGAGGAGAGGGTGCAGGAGGTGGAAGCGAGGGAGTTTTGGTAAGGAGGGGGTGGACAGATTACGGGGTATAGGGGGTCTTTCTTTTCGGTCTGCTTTCTTTTACTTTCAGGCTTGGGCGCTGTCTCTATCTTCACTTTCTGCAACGCTAGCAATAATTCTTCCTTGTCTTTTCGTGTTTTGACTTCAGCAGCCAGCAGGTTGTTACGCCTCTGCTTATTCCACTTCTTACATGCCTTTTAAAATCCAACCCAGTTTTCTTTTCTATAAACTTTCTAGGGGACCCGCCCTTAAATCCCGACGGTGTACTAGGAGCCTGGTGATTCTCTGAAAATAATCCTTCTAACATTAGGTTTTGAGGACCCTGGGGGACCTGTTTGACTGGCTTGCTATTTATTTCCCATAGTAAGCGGCAGGCCTTCAACAGAGAGCAACTCAATCCCCGATTATTTCTTGTCCCACTTGTCATCCCCGGAAATCAACCAGTCGACAAGTGGAAAACACGACCTCCCCTCTTCCAAATTTCACACGTACTCTAACTGCCCCTTTCACCCCTATTCCTCTTTATTTTTAGGAACGTGCCACTCGCTCCTTTCTACTCGAATTCCTAAGAGGTGACTTACTAACATTCACACTGTGCCGTCACTCTCTATGAATCCCTAAAACCCTTCTATGTCGATACAGTATGATTCTCTATTCTTTCCGCATGCTTTTTTCTTTCTTTTCCTTTTCCGCGTATACGTCTATTTCTTCCAGCACACCAGTCAAACCAATGGGAATCCCCCGAATCTACTCACCGTGACTCCTTCTGCCTGCCTGGAAAAATCCCGTCCAGTTGCTTTTCGTTTCGGTCAGGAGGAGGTCAGCGACTCCCCACGCAGGAAAACGCCCGAGGTAGGCCAGTCCTAACTTTTACCGGAGCTGGTCCTCGATCTGCGGAAATCGGTCCACTTGGACGAACCCGCCCAGGGAGTCATCTGCCCGTCTCCTGCCCCACGGTCGGGCGCCAAAAACTGTGGACGAAAAAGGCACACTGAAACCAGGCAGATAATATTTCTTCAGGTCTCTTTATTATTCATTCGGAGTCGCAGTAAGTAGAGATTCAAAGAGCATAACTTATTGCCGCAAAACTCAATTTGAACCCTGATCAAAAGCCAGGAGGGGGTTTTTATACTTCAGCATCTCATGATTAATAAGACAGAAAAAACATCCTTATCAAAACAGTAAAGTTAAACAATATGTCTGTTGAGCTAAGCATTATCTGTGTTCTCAAAGCTAAGCACAGGAGAGACACCTTTGCATAAACTACATGTATTTTCTGCAGCCTTGTGACCTTGTCCCTGAAACATTCACTCTGAGAAAGGGAAAACAAGAAACAGCTTAGATTTTATTCATGTGGACACTATTTCTCCTGAACCCTGGAATAACATATTTTTGTTAGTTCATAAGCCAAGCTTCTCTCACTGGCAAGTTACAAAATAGTTATTATAAAAATTCTAATTTACTAAACATGGTGCTGAGGAGAACATTCTTCTTCTACACTGCTCAGACAAAAATAGACCCGGTATTGAAAAAGTTCAAATATTACACGCTTTATAGGTGGCCTAAGATGGGTAACTGAAGAGGATTTAAAACCATACTGGGTAAGAAACAGTGAATTGTCAGTCAAACATGACTGTGTAATGTGGGGATTTAGAGCATCCCTCAGAAAGCCAATACTAAAGGGGCTGCATAAATACCACTTAGGATTGGTGACAATAAAAGCTAAAGCTTACAGTTATTTCTGGTGGTCAGGCCTAGACAGAGACATTGAAGCTACAGTTTGAGAGTGTCACACATGTCAAGTAAGTAGGACCTACCAGCAACTGCGCCAGTTCACCCTTGGAACTATGCAGGTAGGTCATGGGAACACATTCATGTAGATTTTATGGAAAGTACAAATGTCTTGTCTTGATTGACAGATTTTGTAAGTAGCTGGTGATTGAGTTTGTGACGAGTACCATAGCAGAGAACACAGTGGAGGTCATCAAGAGAATTTTTTGTTGCATACGGGTTGCCAAAGGCATTTTCAGTCAGACTTTTTCCAATAGTGGCGTAAAACATATTTGCTCATCTCCTTAGCATCCCTCTTCAAATGGAGCTGCAGAGCATTTAGTACAAAGCCTAAAGAAGGCACTAGAAAAGGTGAAACAGCAGCACTTGACTTTAAAACACCGCTTACGTACCTTCCTGTTTTCTTACAGAAAGTCTCCCCACGGTATCACTGGCAAAACACCTTCAGAGCTATTCCTGAAAAGAGAACCAGGTGATCATTAATTAAACTTCATTTATCAGATGCTATGCAAAGTACATTTAGTTCTGAGTGTACAAAAGGTAACGGTGGGACACAGACATCTCGGAGGGTTTTTGAACCACAATAAACAGTACTGGTAAAGAACTACAGGGGAGGGGAGAGTGAAAAGTGGGGGCCAGGAATGACTGTGAAGGTACTTGGTCCAGTCACATATTTGGTGGAAATACAGGATGTAATTTGTAAGAGGCATGTGGACCAACTGATCAGCACACACCTGGAGAAGGAATAGGATCCTCAATTCAATTTCTGAGATGATTCACCCACAGAGAAAAGTTCAGATGAACCAAGTGGTCAAAGTGCTTATCTGTATCAGTTTGGTTAAAAGGTCAAAGGATGGGATATAAAGAGGAAAGAAAGAAGTTTGCATCACTCAGTCAGATGAGATCAGATCAGTTCAATTCAGACTACAGAAGGGCTGATCCACAGAAGGATCGAGACCACCAGCTAGGAGCTGTGGGGTTCCTTTTTCTTTTTTGTTTTGAGGAATGTTCAATTATTGTTCATTTTCTATTGAATAAATTAAGACGTCACCAGTTGTTAATCTGCGTCTCATCTTAATTCAAGCAAAAGACACAACACACCTACAAGAAAAGACACAAAATATTCTAGTAGCAGGGATGTGCACAAAAATGTAAAGGTCATTGGGAAGACAAACCGGAAAAACCAACAAAGTTATAGAAACAATTACATTCATCTGTAAAATGTTTAATTCTTAATGTGAGGTGCATTAGAAATAAAATTGGCTTGGGACTACGATATTGTGGGAATTATGGAGTCCTGGCTAAATAAGAGCAAAGCAGAGCATCATATCAGTGGTCACATACCCTTCAGGAAAGACAGACAAGGAAGGACAGGAGGAGGTGACACTCATAAAAGGTGGTCCGTCACCTCTTCATTCCAAATCTAAAGAGTTGGGTGTCGGGCTGAGGAGCAGAACTGATAAGGTGGTCTTCTCCCAAGTTCAGCCTGTGCCACACGCCAGTGCAGGTAAGACTGAGGAGTTTAGTTAACGCAGGGCTTAAAACTTGGTGTAGAGTAGAAGGGTAATTGGGTTAGTTGAGGATTGGGGGCAGGGAGTTCAAGACAGGCCAGGTTTAGAACTGCACATGGAGAAAGAAACAAAAGTGTAAAAATAAAAATACATAGTAATGTAAATTCTAACCCAACATTTAAACGCAAAGTAAAATGTGTAACACATTAAAATCACTTGCTTTCATGCTAGAAGTACTAAAAATAAAACAGGTGAGTTGGAGTTGTGTGTAGCGGAGCATCAAGAGACAAATCGTTAAAATAAATGTAGTAATCCACTTTCTTCCTATAAGTGATCCCTTGCTCTTACGCAGGTGGTTGTTCCTGGGATAAGAAGAGGAAGAAAATAAAATGACCTGACAAAGGCAGATTTCATTTCATCTCTGCCATCCATATGAATGATTAAAACTGTTTGAATTACATACTTTACATTCTATCAAAAAAAAAAAAGAAACTTCTCTGTCATCCGCCACCCTTTCACCCCTTTAAATTGGGGAAGGGTCTGATTTTCACAGCAGGTTGTCATTATCCTATAAAACTCTGTTTTCCTGTATATTATGGGCACAGTTGTTCATGGGATATTAAATCTGATCAAATGTATTTCCAAACCTTGTAGGGAGCCGTCATGGCGTTCATTATCTACTGTGCTCCCTTGCAAAATGAACACCAGGTAGTTCAGATTGTGGAGTTTCTTCGTAAGCCTATTTGGCTAATTGGCCTTTGCTGCAGAAATGCGTGCCCCACATATTAAACATGAAAGTGACACAGAAGGCTTTCTGCCGTCTCATAAAATAAGTTTTGAACAATTCGCCAGTGTTCATCTTACAAGCAGAAGACAGGGGGCCCACATTTCTACAGCAAAGGCTCATTAGCCAAATAGGCTTATTAAACAAACGGTGCACAACACTGATATTTTGCTAAGTCTTATTTTCTGTTTTTCTTGGAATTTACTGGTAACAGAACATATGCTAAGCACGCCAAAACAACAGTAAATACGACTAAGAAGTGACAGTTTACTGTCCACCATCAATCACAGAGCACCTCAGGAAAACGACAATAACGTGTCATACGCCTGCTGCGACCTTAGAGCGCAGACTTGTTGACATCGCTGTGTGTGACGAAACAGCAGGCAGGCGGCTGCGCGTGCACGTTACTGACAGACAGGCCGGCACTTTACATGGAGCATGCGATAAATCAAACGAGAGACGACGCGCAAACACAGTGACAACCGGGACGATCACACCTTAGAGCACCTGCGCCAAATCAGAAGACATGCTGAATTCCATGGGCCACAGGGATATTTCTAACATTGGCACCACAGACATTTTTCATTGCAGGATTTACCACGGACCATATGGAGTAGAAAGGGGCTCCAACTTTAAATGAAAAAAATACAAACATATATATAAAATAAGAATATAATAGTAATAATAGAGGTTAATGATATTAATATGGGAATACAAGAAAATTAGACTCTGGCAACTGCCAGACGGTCCGCCAAGGCTCATGTCATCGTTTCTGACCTTTTTGGTGTCCAAGGCAAGAAATCACTTCAACTTCACACCACCACAGACAGACACACACAATATTCTACTGTCACAGGTTAATCACATATTTAATAATAAAGCAATAAAATAATAATTATAACCATAGAACATGTAAAATGTGAATGTACCAAAACATACAAAACTTGCATAGAACAATAAAATGACAAAACTGAACGAATTTGTACGTAAGTAACTTATTTAACAGACTACCAACTTTATATTGATAAAGGGAAGCCAACAAATAAATAACATTAGAAACACATCGCTAGTAAATGGAGGGACTTAACATTGTAAATAAAAGTCATTTTAATATCGGACACGCCTTGACTTTCTTGCAGCAAATTCATTTGTAACGTCATCATCTGATATATTCCTAGATACGTCTCTGTTAATGCTCATCACTGTAAGGCCACTGAGACGGTCTCGAGTCTCCCTGCGCATTGTCCCCCTGGAGTGTATGATTTGTTTTAAAAAACCCTGGCAGTGTGGTGGTCACAGTCTGTGCCCCCGCTTCGAAAACCTAGCCTGTCCTCGGGCTCTCTCTCTCACCCGAGAAGCAAGCCAAGCAGGCGGCGGCAGAGCTGACAAGAACAAGCTACCTGGACTTAGTCGCTCACTGTACTCGAGTCGGCTGTCACTCACACTGTGAAAAGGAGGAGGAGAAGAAGGGGCTGAAATACAAAGAGGAGGGAGGCCGGTCACACGACATGCCCGCCATGCTGCCTGAACTAGTACATGCAACAGCACAACGTTAACATTTCTTTGTGCTCCGTGCAATTTTTTTCTAAACAAAATAAAGATAGAATTCTCTACTGAGGGCTGCAGTAATGTTTCCTGACCACTAGGGGTCAGCATATCCCCAGTAATGGCCCTGCTTCAGCAGTTTCCTTCATGTGGAGACGGTCCAAGCCGCCCGCATCTAACTATGCAAACGCACATAACGTTACAGGGGCGGGTCTGACACCGTAACTCGGCCCGGACACGTGCACGCCCCTCTAAGCTCTGACCCCTGCCAACCGCACCCCACGAGTTCACTCCATCCCGCCTCGCGGGCTACTTGCATATGTGCTTCAGTGAGTTCAGTGCAGGAAAACAATGTAAAAAGAAGATTCAGTAACTCTGAACTTTATAACATAACTACTGAAGACATTACTGAGTGTGCCTTTCCACATGTACAGATTTGCTTTTGCGTATGTTTAACATTAATGGTCACAAATTGCTCAGCTGACGGTTCCTTTTCTCCGTTCAACTCTATTAAAAATCCCAGCAAAACAACTACGCCACGTAGGACGGCAGGCTGGCTGCCTTATCTCTGCTAACTGTAGGAGCAGATGTGTTACGTCAGATTACTTTCGAGGATCTGATCAATTACTTTGCAGTTAGAAAAAGTAAGAGAAAACTTTTCAAATACAAACAACGAGCAAGTATACAAAAACAAACATTATTTTCCGTCTTACTGTACGTTTTTATTTTTGCTTATATTTTGAAATCAGATGTATATGGGGGCACCAGAATCTTTTAAGTGCTTAGCGCCTGTAAAGGATGTAAGATAAGTTATTGTTACCTTTCAACGCCATTGTCTCATTTTCTCAGCATGGAGTATCCCAGCAATATTCACTGCAATCAATAAAGTAACAGAGATACATCCATCCATCCATTTTCCAACCCGCTGAATCCGAACACAGGGTCACGGGGGTCTGCTGGAGCCAATCTTGGCCAACACAGGGCACAAGGCAGGAACCAATCCCGGGCAGGGTGCCAACCCACCGCAGGAACAGAGATACAGTATTCACATTTTTTACTTATTGGGGTACTAGGGTGTTGTACCGTGTTAGCCATTATGAATGTAGAGAACAGCCAAGCAAAATGACACCTTTTATTGGCTAACTAGAAAGATTACAATATGCAAGCTTTCGAGGCAACTCAGGCCCCTTCTTCAGGCAAGATGTAATCAAGATGTAATTACTTATTGTGGTAATTTATATTACGAAAACTAAGTAATAAATAGGAAACAATGAGCAAGACAACACAAGAATAAACAACATAGGAAGTGATCATTAACAGACATAAATGCCATGTTGTGTATCATGCGCACTTTAAAGAGCGCCGTTTAGTGGTTTCGATTTTTAACACCGTTAATGCAGCATTTCAAAAGATACCCTGAACATTTTAAAATCTTATCCAAAATATGTATAATATACTTTGAACATTTAAATATCTATTTAGTAACAATATTCACTTTAGGCCTACCTGTATAAAACGTCAGTAAAGGAAACTCAATCTCACGTCTGTCCTACTGAAGATTTTGACCAGGAATGACTCACCGTCTTGAAAAATAAACTCGATGTGACTTGAACAAAAAAAAAAAAGGGTTACCGACGTGCCGAAGATCAACATCAAAATAAAAGTTACCCTAAGGGTTACTCAAAGCAATTCTTTAACAGTCTCACTTTTTCAATACGTTTAACCTTCATATAGCAGTTTTGGCACCATGTTTCCAACCGAAAGTTAAACAGAAAATATCCTCAGTATGGTTACCTTTATTAACAATAATTCTTTGCATTTATATAGCGCTTTTCTCACTACTCAAAGCGCTCAGCAATTGCAGGTTAAGGACCTTGCTGAAGGGCCCAACAGAGCAGAGTCCCAATTGGCATTTATGGGATTCGAACCGGCAACCTTCCGATTGCCAGTGCAGATCCCTAGCCTCAGAGCCACCACTCCGCCAATAATCCAACAATCCAATCCAACAATAATCTTGTTCAAATCAAAATATACAAAAATAAAATGTCATTTACTTGTAAAAGTGTCATCCTTCTCTTTTTTGAATTGCACATTTCAACAGAATATTTGTCACAACAAAAGTACACTCTTCCCTTGTTTACTGTTGTAGTTATAGATTTTTCCGTTGTTCTGAACAAACTGAATTCAGTATTAGCTGAAGGAACAAAAGATGAGCCAGTATGAGAGGGTTTAAAAACACCAGTGTGATGCTGTTGGAAATGGTGATTTGTACAGTAGGCTAAACACGACTGGTCATTTGAATCGGTGTTAAATTGGGGGCCCCTTTTATTCTAGAATTAGAAAGGGACTCTTAATTTGTGGGCTCACAGCCCAGGTTCGTAACTGAAAGGTCATGGGAGGGACAAATGAAGTCAGTAGCTCATTAACATTCATGACGTCGTTTTACTCCGGTCCGCAGCAATATCTGCTCGAGTCGGCCGGCTGCACCTGACACCCCTCGAGCGGCTCTCTTGTATCCGCCTCTTCTTCGTTTACACGGTGGAGGTGCGCTGCTGCCATCTCGTGGCATGGCCGAGTACTGCAAGAGCAGTTAATTAAACGGGAAAAGTAGGAAAAGCCGCACGTCATCTCGAGTAGTTCGACATCATGAGTGTCATTTATAAAATTAATAAAAGAAAGATTCTACATACAATAAGGATTGAGTGGTAAACATGGAAACAGTCAAGACAGGGACAGAACAATAAATAAGCATGAGACTAATGCAATAATGACAGCATGAGAAAAAGAAAGAAAGAAAAAGAATTTTGAGTTTTAAAATATACCTTTTATTAATAATTAAAAATCAATACAAAAAGAATCAAAGCATAAAAAAGACAACATCTTATGTAACCTCTGACTGTGTACTCTGCAATAGTTTCATAATAATTGCATTTACAAAAGAAAATAACAATCCTCATTATCAATTTTAAAATTTGCATTCATTACACACCACTGTTCAATAAAAGTTTATAAATTGTGGCTCATCTTGTAAAACTCATAATCTCCCAGAATTCTGTGTTTTAATTGTGCCCTACAAGTCAGACGCTCTGTCTCTCTTCATCCTCACCTTCCTAGTCACATAAATGGCCACCTTCTCCTGACCCAATAACACTTTTGCTAACCTCCTATATTCTTTTTTGCAGCACCACAGACCCAAATCTCATCATTAAAACAGACCCTCAAACTATCACAGACCCCACCAAGTTCAGCTCAAAGAGGTTGACTCCTCACCAATCCAATAAACAGTGAAGCTCAGTCTCTCTCTGATGTCACAAAGGACTCGTCTCTGAGACGTCGGGTTAATTAAAGAAAACACAGAATGAGCCCCACAATGCCGTGTCCAGTTTTCCATTGCAGATGGCCAGTTCTCTCCTTCAATGGTGGTCTGTACAGACTGTCCCAAGTGGGCCGGCCCCCCAGTGTATCCCTCAGGGGTATCTTCATATTTCAGACTGATATTGGACTTGGACTCACACTTTTTCTACTGGAGCTCCTTCCCTTCTGCAGACTCAGATGGCAGATGTTTAGTCTCTCGGTGTCCTGTAGTTTTCCTCCATCATTTTCTCTCTGGCATTGAGTAACAAATTTTGAACAGCAGACCAGGACTCTGATAATCCACAGCTTTGACGTCGTCTTGCCAGAAACCCTCAGCTGCTGAAGGCCCATTCAATCAAATCAGTCGTCCAAACCTCTCTGCTGTGCACAAAGAGCTCAGCCCTAGAGCTGCAGACATCTTCTGTGCGCTCAGCCAACTGAGGAGCTGCGGTTGAATCAGATGTTTGATTTGTAAAATGCCAGCACTGATCAGGCATCGTCTCAGAGATGTTGGCTCTGCTGCCATGTTAGAGATGACTGGCATTTCTAAAGTACAATAGCAAATCAGAGAACTTTCCTCAATATGACTGCCCAGCTGTTGTCAGATTCTCAGCACACTTCAGTGAAAGTCTGAAACATTTCTAATGATGGAGTCACCGTCCATTAAGAAAAGGTTAGAATCAAACTCAACAGCAAATGTCCTGATGAGAGAAGAGCTTCTCAATTCATTTCCAGAGAGATCACACACACAATGGATCAGCCTGCTGTGGCCCCGTTTTCTTTCCAGCCTGTTAAAGTCATTGGCCAGAGCACCACACTCAGTCTGTGTTTGACATCGAGCTCTGAGCGGAGCACCTTGGACAGATTCTCTGACACTTTCGCTCTCTCTATCTTTCCTTCCTACGACACAAAGTGGATGTTGAAGCAGACAATGGCTGACGTTGAGATTCAGCGCGTTGTTGAAGAACTCTGGGTCCTTGAGAATCAGATTAGCAACTCCTGAGCAGATGGAGGCACCTGAGGGAACTGAAGGCTCACCTGCTGAAAGAGTCCTCCCTGGCAAATGAAATTGTTGCAGCTCATCGTGATCCACTTTCAGGGCCAAGTGAGTTTTACCCCTGCGCCCCTTCAGAGCGACGACAATGAGGGAATTGGCCTGTTTCTGCTATTCAGGTGGGGGTTTAAGGCTAAATCACCACCTCCATCGGCCTAGGCGGGTATCTCCATCCAGAACTGTTTCGACCCTCTCAGCTCCTCCACCGTGCCTGCAGCCCCGGGTGATGTATTTGTTATTGGAGATTCTGTAGTACAAAACCTCATATTTTTTGCCCTAAACAGAAATCTTGTTTCTTGTTTTCCCGGTGCTTGTGTACAAGATATTACGAGAAGAGCGCCGACAGTCTTCATGAGGCACAAGAACATGGCAGTGGAGACCATCGTTATACATGATGGCGTAAACGACATGTGATACCAACAGTTGGAGGTTCTTAACGCAGATTTCACAGCACTTATTTAAGGCCACGAAGGAGAAGACCCTCACTGTGAGAATCTTCATTTCGGGTCTCTTTATTCTGGCTAGAAGATCGGATGAATCCTAAAGTCTTCTACCTCTGAGTCTAATGTTCTGTTTTCATCTTTCTGGTCTCATCTCTCCAGTTACTTCCCCATCTCCTTCAGTTGGATCTGGAGAGATCCTTTCCTGGTGAGTTCAGTTCCTAACCACCCATCATCCAATTGTACCCCCACTCCGGCTCCCTATCACCCCACTTCTTTCTTTGTTTCTTATGGGTTAGTAAATTCCATTCCATTCAGTTTTCCACCTGCTCCTTGTCCTTCACAATTCTATAACAGGTTAAAATTCAAATTAAGGTTTTGTGCTCATACTTTCTCCTTTGATATATTTGTTTCTATATTATTAGGATTAGGGATTTGTAATCAGTCTTTCTCTGTAGGTTTCTGGGATGTGTTTTTAAGATTAGGGTCTCTTAATACATTTTTAAGATTGAGGTCCAAGGCAGGCCTTGTGCAGGGATGAGGGATGATGTTTGGCCTCGCTGAACAAAATGGCGTTGTAGAGCTGAAAAGGAAAGCATGGAGTTTTAATACATAAAGTTGAGCTCATTTCAGAACACAGAACACCCCTGTGGCCATCCTGGACAAAGCTGAGTGACATTTTCTAGCTCTGTTGTTTTACATTAGGTGGCCATTAAAGACACTGACATAAAAAGAGAACCCAAACTGCAGAAGTGTGTTTGAAAATAGATTGATTTGACTACTTGGCCTACATGGCCTGCACTACCATATAATATGTCAGTTCATAAGTCCAGTCAATTCCAAGCATTCCCCTGAAGTCCCTGTCACTGTTTATTAACAATAAAAACTGCCACTCAGATGATGGATTTTACCAGGTCTAGATTATCCATCCATTATCCAACAGGCTATATCCTAACTACAGGGTCACGGGGGTCTGCTGGAGCCAATCCCAGCCAACACAGGGCGCAAGGCAAGAAACAAACCCTGGGCATGGCGCCATCCAACTGCAGGGCACGCACACACCCACACACACCAAGCACACACTAGGAACAATTTAGAATCGCCAATGAACCTAACCTGCATGTCTTTGGACTGTGGGAGGAAACCGGAATACCCGGAGGAAACCCATGCAGACACGGGGAGAACATGCAAACTCCACACAGGAAGGACCCGGGTCTCCTAACTGCGAGGCAGCAGCACTACCCACTGCACCACCGTGCCACCCGGACTCAATAAACACTGCACTGAAAATAAATGACCACAAATAAGAAGACAGATCTTTACCTGCCTCTGTAGGACGACTAGAAAGTAGCAGGCAGCATCTCACCAAAGTCCACACACCGGGACACAACTCTGCTGTACTCCTTGTGCAAACTGGAAAGTCAGACATTTAATGAACTGCAGAATTATGCAAATACAAGGATTGAAAAGATGCATTTTAACCTCCCAAGTGCTTTGTGTGTCCTTTAGTGTTAACCTGGTGGTCCAAAGCAACTCATACACAAATACTGACACTTTTATGTTTGCATTTGTAACAAAACAAATCAATTTCAGAGACTCCTAAGTAACAGCACAGCTTGCAGAGGTCAATTTGTACTTCTTTTGTCATTAAATACAGAAGCATTAACATTCTCAAATGCACTTACTTCATTTCAGGATTTTAGGGAGCAACAACACATCTTGATGGACCTTAATGTGGTGTCAGCTCATCATCAGGCAAACACCATCACCTCACGTATGCCAGCAATCAAAGTGACCAGAACTGAAGAGCCAGTTAGCATAAAATGAATCTCTTAGATGGAAGAGAAGGAAACGAGTCCTCAGATGGTCACCACAGGCTCAGGGAGAACATAAAAACTCCACATGAACAACAATGGGACATGGGATTTGAACTCACGTGACTGAATCTGAGGCAGAAGGTGTGGTGACCACTGCAGCACAATGCTGACCTAATAAATTGATGTAGAATTTAATTTTAATGTTATTTAGTCATCAACTATATTTATGTTTTGATTAGTTTTAAGTCCTTATATGAAGGTAGCCATTCATAAGGGCTTCTTCATCACATCGACTACATGATGTAAATGTACAGGCACAGTAGAAATGGGTTATATGTGCTCAACTTCTAAAGTGACCAACAGGGCACCTCACCAAAGAGCTGATGTCTTCTTTTAAGTCATCCCCTGTGAAAAGACCCCCAATGTCGACCACTGTGACCCTGCAGCTCTTCTCTTCATGTAGGACTGAAGCCTCTGGAGAGTCAGACTCTGTGAAAGGTTGTGCTTGGACACAAAGTCACAGAGAGATAGAAATATGAAGACCCCTCAGGCACAGGATAACTAAAGCCTTTAAAGACACTCAGCACATTGTGTTCTGCTCATTCTTGGTGGGCTCTGCAGCTGAACTCTTCATAGCCGACTTCTCTGTCTGAGAGGACCTGAAGACTGTCTGTGGTGAAGAAGAACAGCCGAGACATAAAGTGAGAGCTGGTGAGTCTACCAAAAGTCTTTAAACACCAGTAAGCCCAGTGTGCTGACAAGATGTGCCAGTGGGTATGGTGGGCACTGAGTGGTGCTTTAGTGGGCTTCAGCAGGTCACTGCTCGTCAGTTTGTGTCACATTTGAACCGTTCTGTTCTAGTAATTACTGCCCAGTGAATGGATTGATGTCACCAAACGCTCTTTTCATGTGCAGGTCCTGAAGCTCCAAATGTCCTCCTCCAGTCGTTTGAACCTCTGAGTTTTTACAGGTGAGTTTGTGTTCTTATTGATTTGGTGGTCCTGATAAGTATCTGTGACACTTCATGTCCTCTCCTGCTGCGACTGTGTGTGTGTCACAGTGTCACACAAGTGCTGGCCCACTTTCATTCATCTCACTTGATGTTACTTTCTCCTTTCTCTGTCCTCTTGTCTTTTCCACTCCTTTTTCCCTCTATTTCTATTTCTCTCTTATCTCTCGCTGTTTCTAATTCACGTTCCTCTGTTCCTAAAGCACCACAATTTGAGAATGAAAGACAAGAATTCTGACTTGAAGTCTGTTACAGTGACGGGCTGATTCTGGTGTGGCGATGGCCGCTCTGAGTCATTGGCTGCTGCCTCTCACCTGATTGAGCTGTGTAGTCTTTACAAACAGATTTGGGCTGAGGCCTCCAGTCACATTTGGAAGAATGAATTAGCATGAGGCGTGGAGATATCTGCCCTGATGTGGCCCGAGTGGATTTGACTGTCAGGGTAGCATTTTAACATGGCAGCAGACAAAGATTCAGCTCCCTCTATTCCTATGTGAGAAAAGCGCTATATAAATGCAAAGAATTATTATTATTATTATGTGATTAAAGACCTCATCACTTATCATGACATTACAACGTAACGGGCTAAGGACCCTGCCTGGCCGAGGTCCATTTTATACCTCATTCCTTTGTCAATAAATCAACCCCACTCTGAATAGCGTAGACCCCCTGCAGGTGAGAGGCTCAGAATGAAATGATCCAATGTTCTGTAACCTGAATGATTGAAGTCCTTCCTTTCACAACCCATCATCGGCTTTTCAATATCAAACAACACAGCACTTAAGAAGTTCTTTATTCCCCTAGGCTCTCATAATGTCCTGTTAGTACATTGTCTCTAGTCCTCCTTCCTCTCCAAACTACTTTGATAATCAGATCCATCACTCGTCTTCTTCTTCTCCTCCTCAAGTAACTGTACACTCCATTATTTTACACATATGTGATGTTATTGTTGGTGGTCTATAGCTTCAATTCATGAACCTCCTGCACTCCTTTGATCTGAGCCAGCATGATAGCCAGCTAACACACAAAAGGGGGGCACACATTGGATTTAGAGATTACTAAAGGGTTAAACGTTGATGTGAGGCAGATTGTGGTTATTGGTTTATCAGACCATTTTCTGTAATTGTTTAATATACAAATACTGATAGATAAAATTAATGAGAAGCATGTTGTTAAAAAAGGCTTCTTTTATTCATCTGCAGCTTCAAAGTTTACTAACATTTTAACCAACCAGTCTGTTTGTAGTGCTTACTACAGTAGTGATAATAATGTAAATAGTAAGGTGGGACATTTTAAAGTTAAAGTGAGAGCTGCTGCTGACATCGTCGCTCCTGAAAAGACAGTTAAGAAATCCTCCAGCACTCTTACACCATGGAAGACCCAAAGAGTATCTGAATTAAAGAAAACATGGTGGAGATCTGAGTGTAAATGGAGAAAAACTAAATTGATTGTCCAATATGAAATATTGGAGGCTAAAATAACAGAATACAACAACATAGTCCGTCTGGAGAGGTGGTGCTACTCCTCTAAAATTATAAATAATAATGCTGGTAATCCAAGAGTTTTATTCTCTACTGTTGATCGTTTGCTAAACCCACTCAATGGAATGTCTCCAACAAACTACAAAGGAAACTTGTGAGAATTTTGCTATATTTTTTAAACACAAAATTAATGATAGAAATAATATAGTACATCCCCCCAAAACCGATCCTATTAAATCTCAGTATTCCATTTTAAGCAAATTAAATAATTTCACCAGGATAGACTTACTGATCTATGTAGAAGAATCTCCCAACTGAGGCCCTCCTCTTGTCTCCTTAACTCAACACCAACAAGCTTTTTCAAAGAAGGATCTGACGTGCTAATTGATGGTGTGCTTGACATAGTGAACTCATCATTAGATATGGGGGTCTTCCCAGACTGTCTTAAGACTGCTGTTGTTAAACCCCTGATCACGATAAATAATCTCGACTCTTCTGTTTTTGACAATTTTAGACCCATTTCTAACCTGCATTTCTTAAGTAAAATCCTAGAGAAGTCCGTCATTACGCAGCTCAATGATCGCCTGAATAAACCTGCTGTTCTTAACAAGATTCAGTCGAGTTTTAGAACAAATCACTGTACAGAAACTGCACTTGTCAAACTAGTAAATGACTTGTGGGTTAAAGTGGACAGAGGCCGTTTATATGTTCTCATCCTCTGAGATCTGACTGCTGCATTTGATACCATTGTTCACAATATTATTAGAAATCACCTTAGTCAGTGGGTGGGCTTCTCTGGCAGGGTCTAAAATTAATATGAGTCTTGCTTGACAAGTAGAAAATTCTTTGTTAATTGTGGTAATTATACTTCAGAGACCCCTGATATTATATATTGTGATCCAGAATGATCTCTCCTGGTCCACTGCTCTTTTTGATCTCCAGGCTTCCATGAGGTCAGATTATCTGAAGGCATAACGTGAGCTACCACAGCTATGCTGACGACACACAACTGTATTTATCAATAGCACCTGAGGACCTCAACTCTCTTGATTCACTGACCCCAATGTCCTATTTGTGTTTCTGAGTGGATGAGTAGGAATTTACTCAAATCTAAATATGGAGAAAATAGAAATCTTATTGATTGGCAAAAATGGAAATAATGAGGGTATTAGAAATAAACTTGATCCATTAGGCTTACAAGTCAAGACAGAGATAAACAATTTAGGGGTAATTATTGACTCTGACCTAAATTTTAAATCACATCTTAATCAGATCAATAGGACAGCATTTTTCCCCTTAAGGAATATAGTAAAAGTTAGACCCCCCATATAATTTTCAAAGATGCTGAAAAATGAATTCATGCTTTTGTTTTCAGTCGACTAGATTACTGTAATGCTCCTGTCAGGACCACCCAAGAAACAACAACAACAACATTTATTTATATAGCACATTTTCATACAAATAATGTAGCTCAAAGTGCTTTACATGATGAAGAAAAGAGAAAAAGGGACAAAGTAAGAATTAAAATAAGACAACACTAATTAACATAAAATAAGAGTAAGGTCTGATGGCCAGGGAGGACAGAAAAAACAAAAATACTTCAGACGGCTGGAGAAAAAAAATAAAATCTGCAGGGGTTCCAGACCATGAGACCACCTGACCAGCCTCTTCTGGGCATTCTACCTAACATAAATGAACAGTCCTCTTTGTATTTTATTGTTCTCATGGAAGGACTTGATGATGATGTTCATGTAGACTTCTGGCCTTTAATCCATCAATGTAGGGACATCACGGTGCTTTAATTAGGTGGTGATGGCGCAGGTCGCCACCACAGAAAGCCGGAAAAAAAACAGAATAGAGAGTAGGGGTTAGTACGGATTTTGAAGCCACCATGAATAGTTATGATAATTAATTGAATCTACAGAGCATCAGGATTAAACTAAAATGAAGTTATGAGAAGGCCATGTTAAGGTAATGTGTTTTCAGTAGTTTTTTAAAGTGCTCCACGGTATTAGCCTGACAAATTCCTATTGGCAGGCTATTCCAGATTTTAGGTCCATAACAGCAGAAGACCACCTCACCACCTCTTTTAAGTTTAGCTCTTGGAATTCTAAGCAGACACTCATTTGAGGATCTAATGTTACGATTTGTAGTGTAATTTGAGAGGCATTCTGAAATATAAGATGGAGCAGATTATTTAAGGCTTTGTAAACCATTACCAGTATTTTAAAGTCAATTCTGAATGACACAAGTAACCAGTGTATTGACATGCTCGGATTTTCTTTTCCTGGTTAAGATTATGGCAGCTCCATTCTGCTCTCGGTGTAATCGATTTATGTCTTTTTTGGGTAGTCCTGAGAGGGGTGCGTTACGAGTGCATAATGGAGCTGCCATAATCTTAACTAGTGAAAGAAAATTCAAGCACGTCACTACACTGGTTAGCTGTGTCATTTAGAATTGACTTTAAAATTCTGGTAATGTGAATTTCCCCTTGGGATTAATAAAGTATCTATCTATCTATCTATCTATCTATCTATCTATCTATCTATCTATCTATCTATCTATCTATCTATCTATCTATCTATCTATCTATCTATCTATCTATCTATCTATCTATCTATCTATCTATCTAATGGTTTACAAAGCTTTAAATCATCTCACCCCATTCTATATTTCAGAATGGCTTTCATCTTGCACTCCAAATCGTAACCTTAGATCTTCAAATGAGTGTCTGCTTACAATTCCAAGAGCTAAACTTTAAAGAAGTGCTGAGGTGGCCTTCTGCTGTTATGAACCTAAAATCTGGAATAGCCTGCCAATAGGAATTCGGCAGGCTAATACAGCGGAGCACTTCAAAAAACTGCTAAAAACCCACCATCCTTGTTTGTATCACTGATTCTCTCTGCCTGCCTCTCCTCAGACTGACGATGGCTGAAGCCCTCCTGTTTGTATCACAGGATGAGTTCACCTGCTCGGTGTGTCTGGACACCCTGACTGACCCTGTGTCACTGCATTGTGGTCACAGTTTCTTTCTGAAGTGCCTCACGGACTGCTGGGATCAGAGCCAAGTGTGCAGCTGTCCTCAGTGCAGACACACCTTCACCACAAGGCCTGAGCTGAACAGAAACATTCTGCTGAATGAAGTCATCAAGAAATTAAAGAAGACAACACTCAGTCCTCCATCTCAGAATTATGCTGGCCCTGGAGATGTGAAGTGTGAAGCCTGTACTGGGAAGAAGTTGAGAGCAATGAAGTCGTGTCTGACCTGCCCGGCCTCCTACTGTCAGACTCATCTGCAGCCTCACTTTGAAATAGCAGCCTGGAAGGACCACAAGCTGGTTGATCCTGATGGAAATCTAAAGGAGAAACTCTGTATGAAACATCAGAAAAGTCTGGAAATATTTTGTAAAACTGATGACACATGTATCTGCACAATGTGTGGAGTGACTGAACATAACGGTCATAAAATGGTCAAGCTGGAGACTGAAAAAGAAGAAAAAGAGGTGAGTGGAGTTTAGTTTTCATTAGATATAAACTAAATAACAGGAGTTAAGGGTTTTGTAAATGCAGTGTGGCAGAAGAATCTACTCAGCCATCTTATAAACCTGATTTTCCAAGGCCAGTACTGAGCAGGAGCCTCTTCTGTTTATCTACGGACAACTGAGTGAGCCAAGTGAGCTCCTCACACTGAGCTGAGCTTCTTTGCACTCTAATCAGTTTTTCTTTTGAGTATCTGAGGCGCTGGTGGGCAAACTACAGCCTACAGACCAGAACAGCCCCTGGCAGATTGGCTAAGCCAGGTCTCAGTAAGTAGATATGAAGGTAACTGTGTCCTCAGTAGAATGTGGAAAATGAAAACAACTTTACTTAAAGGTGAGCAAACGTTTAGAAAATAACACCTTAAACATCATTGAAAGTGTATGGACTGCTCTTATATTTTTCAGTTTTATACGAATCAGTTTACTTAAACAGGGTCACCGATGGAGAGTCCAGCTGAAATTCTTGGTTTATTTATGTTGTCTATTTTTTGGCTATCACTTGATTTGGATTTTGTTACATAAATCAATTTCTGAGATGTCCTGATGGGAGACTTGTAGTACAGACTGACATTTCTTGGTCATTTGTTTAAGCTGCTGATGCCAGGCCTTCTTTGACTGGCTCTTAACTTCAGCTCAGTGTCAGCTCTCTTCACTGGGACTCTCCTTGACGTGTGTACTTTTTGGTCTCATCTGATCAGGCTGGTTAATCACACAAATGACACCCAGAGATGTCTCAGTATGACACTCTTCTGTTACTTGCTGACTGAACAAAGAACCAAAGCTCTCCCCCAGCGACCAAAACTTTGCACCAGCTAGCAGGAAAAAGGTTGGACTTGTGTGCACCCAAGAAACCTACAGGGTCAAGATATCCACTCCTTCCTATAATTAGTTTTTGGAAGTCAGAGACCTGTCTTCTCTCTGTCTAAATTAACTTCTGGACCATTACAGGACGCTTATTTCCTCTGGTGTGGCCGTAACAGAAGCTGCAGTGAACCCTCCAAAGGGTGATGTAGGGCCAGACTGTAATAGCTGAAGACCACCTATAATGGAGTTAGATCTGAGTGCAACGTTCAGTCCAGCCTTGCTGAAGGAGAACAAGGTGCACAAGTAAGATAGGCCATATGTAGAGCATGTGTGTAGTCTTGATGAAGAAGGGCATGAAATAATCAAAGACTACCTAGCAGTCATAATTATTATGGTAACCCATGAGGGCCAGTGTGTGTGAAATCTTAACTCTTTTAGGGCTAATTTTTTTTTTTGTTTCTTTTCTCCCAGGGCTAAATATTTTTCCAAAAACTAACTTTTTTTAAAAAAAGAACACAAAATAATTGAAATCAACAAAAAATATTTACTTTTGACAAATGTTACTGTCTTGCATGTTGTATGAGCCTGCATACAGTACTCTCTGATTTCACATACATATCACATACATGTTACACAGCAAAGTCCTGCAAAGTCTGATCTCGCTCAAAGCAGCCAATTTCAGTCATTGCCACATCGCACTGCTTACAATACGTGTTGCTTTGGTGCCTACGTTTTAATTGTCTGTTGCTGCACTTTCTCACATATATTGTTAGTGTGTACTGTAGAGAGACAAGTCACCCGTTTGCCATCGTGCCATGCCACTGCCACCAAGGTTTCTGAATAAAACTTTGCAGCATCACGTACCTATCATCACGCTGCATAACCTGTCCAAAGCCACCAGGGGACAAAGCACGTTTGGACCAATGCTCTCTGAAGTTATATCACCAGTTCTGTCCCATGTCTATTTGTAATGCCACAGCGCGCTTCATCTCATCTTTTGTTGTGGGTTTCCACTTTGAAAAACGAGAATGCGATGCAAGCGCAGCCCGCGATTCTAAAAATTTCTCTGCCTACCTGTTTGTCTCCTCTGACAGTAGCTGAAAAGCAGCATCAGGAGAGAGCAGCCTGAAGTAGTTCAGCAGCTGGTGATCTGTCGTGTACAACAGCAAGCCGTGCCGTCTTGTGAAGTCTGGTAGCCCACGGATCAATGTCTGTGTATTCCTCCCATGCAAACCTTGCCGTAGATGCATCGGCTGCGCGAATGCGTTCAGCTGGCAGCAGATCAGCTGGCGCGGCATCGGCTGGTGTCCGATCAGCTGATGCCTGCTTCTCACTCTCTTGTTCGATCTCCTGATCACTGTCAATAAAATACGATTCTGAAAAATCAAGAGTCCGACTCGGAGATAATGCGCAAAACATTGTCTGCCGAGTGTTTTCTTTTCTGCACTCGCTTCGCTCCCTTGTGACATGTCGATGCCATCTTGCCATTGTTTACATTTCGCAACTCACGCACACGCAAGGATTAGTTGCCGAGTCAAAGAGTCTAGCATTCCTCCAAGCACAGAGGGAATGCCTGCGATGTGACAGTGAGTTTTGTTGCCATTAACAGCTGATTGTCGCCCTCTGTCCCTGGATGTCGACTTTTGTCGACATTCACCCTCAACCCCTCCTGTCGACAAAAGTCGACATCCGCCCTAAAAGAGTTAAAGACTGTAAGTTGCAGTATTGCCCCAGGGTGGCCCACTGCTACAAGAGTCAAGAAGTCAAGAGAAAGTGAAAAGGATCAGGACAAAGAAACATAAAGAGCACTGAATGTCATTCCATGTGTGCCAGAGAAACTCTCCATGAGCCCTGCAACAATCAGGACAAGCCATCACTTCCACGTGGAGTCAACAGGAACCAAACCATAAATACACGACTTTAATTCTGAGGACTACAGACTGTAACTTTGTACTCAGAATAATGTCAGCCAATGAATTCTGGGTAATGGCTTTACCATAAATTAAAGTAATAACCTGAGTGAAAGAGAAGACTTTAGCTGTTGTAAGGGTCTCTTTATAAATTAGTAGTAAGAAAACTAAAGTGGACTTGTATCAGTTTAGAGCAGTGACTCACACACACACACACACACACACATGCAGAAGGCCTATAAAAAAAATGAAACAATCTGAACAAATCCACACCGCCATGACAGGGCTCTGAAAACTTAATAAGTAGCTAAGAACTGATCATCTAACGTTCTGAAAATCCGGAAGTTTGACGAGAACATTTAAAAGTCCGTCCTGAATGAATGAGGTTTCTTTGGAAATTCCTTAGATGAAAATCAGAGAACTAGAAGTCACAAGTTATGTGATAGAAAAAGAATAAAAATACATCTTTTGTTATCCTTTTGTATGAACATATTATACTTTTTGACAGGGCATTGTTACCCAGGTGGCCCCTGAAGGAATTTTGCATGTTCTTCTCGTGTTTGTGGTATAGCGGGTCCACGGCTTCCGAAAAAAAAAGTCTGTTTTTAAATCAGTACAGCCGTGCCGTTCTCCATGGGCGTGATTGCATGACCGCGGGGAGTTAATGAGGTGATCGGAGCAAATCGCACCTGCACGTGTGGATGCGGTCTTTCTTGTTTGCCTCATTGGCTTCCTGCGGTGTGGAATTAAGGCGCTGCTTCCACGGAGGCACCCGTGGGTTTGTATATATGTATATATATATATATATATACGGATGTACACCAGGGAGGGAGATAAATCTGAGAGAGAAATCGTGGAGGAGGAAAAAAAGGAAGGAGAAAGGTTGATGGAGAGAGAAAAGCAGATGCGGTAAAAGGTCGGAAAACAGCAGTCGGGTGGTGACGATCCGGACACCTGGAAGGTGGAGACGCCATGAGCTGGGGCCCCGCGAAGGAGCGTTATGCTGATGCACTCTGGGGGCTGGTTCGCCCCACTGAATGTATGAGTGAGTGGGGTGAGCAGGAGAGGTGCCTTCCAGAAAGATCTGAGGAGCGACTCCGAGTGCATTAAGGATCGAGGGAGGAGAGTTGACCTTGGCGGTCTGTCAGTGACATCCTAATCAGGGACCAAGACGAAGGTTAACTGAAGGAGCTCGTGGTTGTTGGTTCTCCGTGGAACAGAAGGTGCAATGGCAGGAGGGCTGGAGAGTAAGGAGAGACTGCGTTTTAACTAACGCATATATTAACCTTGTTTTATGGATTGATTTATTGTTGGTTTTTATCCTCACTGGACCTTTTATTTTATGAATTTATTTATGGAACTTTGGACACTGCACTTTTGCACTTTTTGATTGTTTTAATAAAAGCATGTTTTTACTTTTGAATATATCCCCTGGCTTCATGTGAGATTTGTCAGCTCAACTCGGTGACATTACTGACGGTGTTGGGTTCAGGGCTCCCATAAGGACGTTGGGAGCCTGAAGAGCACACGCATCGTCACAGTGTTCACTTGGGTTTTATTTCGATGTTCCCGTTTTCTTTCATAAACCAGAGACATGCAGAGCAGATGGGGTGGCGATGCTAAATTAGTCTTTGTGTGTGTGTGTGTGTGTGTGTGTGTCTGTGTGTATTCACATTGTGATGGACTGGCGCTTTTTCCAGGTGTTTTCCAGTGTTTACTGGTTTAGGTCCCGACTGCCCTGTGACTTTACTCCTGATTAAAGGGTTAACAAAATGGACAGATGGATTGATGTTTGGATGAATTGATGGATTCTTTATTGCAGCAGGTGTGTGTGGATGAGATGTTGATTAATAATTCATCACCATGTCAGGACCTCAGACAGAGAAAGTGAAAGCTGATTTGTGTTGACTTTTGACAATTTATGAACTTCAGCCATAAACTGAGCAGAATTCTTAACAGTTCTGAAATTCCAGCGTTAATGTGAAACAGAGACCCCCACACTGGATTTACTGTTTGGTAGTTTTGTAATATAATTTTTCCCTCTGCAGTATGAGTCTCCAGACATTTTGATATTTTTGGATGCTCAATAAGCTCTTGACAGAGTTGAGTGAGGACATCTGTGCACTTTGTGTGTAAATCTGAGTTTGGTCTCAATGTGTTTCCATGGATTATGCTATTTACTGTAGTCGAGATGTCTTAGTTTGTATTAATAACATTCATTGGAGTATTTCAGTTTTCAATATTTCCTTTATCAGCAATGTTCTTAGGAGTTATTAAAGATGTGAAGGCTGTCGCTACCCACATTGAGGGATCACAGCCACCTGAGAACAAAGGGCAGAGCAGATGCTTTTTCCTCAAGTTCCTTTGTGTTCTGAGTCCAGTCCATTATGTCATTGATGTGGACCCCCAAGTAAGTGTAGGAGTGGACCACCTCTTCATCCACTCCCTGAATAGTGACCGGACATAGAGGCTCTTTGGTGTGTGAAAGTCATTGAGCAGTTTGTTGGTTTTGCTGATGTTAAATTTGAGACAATTCCTAAAGTACTCCCCTGACTCCTCTCCCCTGTCTCATCCACCTTATCAACACACCCCATAAGTGCAGAATCATCTGCAAATGTCTACAAGTGACCTGACCTGCTGTTATACAGTGACCTCCATAATGTTTAACACAAGGACACATTTCTCCTCGATTCACCCCTCTGCTCCACAGTTTCAGATTACAAATCCAACAATTCAGACATCGTGACTAAAGTGCACACGGCAGACTTTCATTTAAGTTTATTTACAGACATTTCACTCACACAGCACTTTTTCTACACAGTCCCCCCATTTCAGGAAATCCTAATGTTGGGGACACTTGGTGTCACAGGTGTTTGTGATTCCTCAGGTGGGCTTCATGGCTTCATAAGACCCCTCGGCTTTCTTCTGCCCTTTGGAGTCTGTAGCTGCCTTTGTTCAACACGATGACAAGAGCTGTGACAGTGACAGTCACAGAAGCCATTATGAGGCTGGCTTGTCTGACTCCTGTTCTACAATCTGGCTGTGGTCCTACAATGAGCTGATGGTCAGATGTTGTTATTTCTCATTTTTGTTCTTTAGTTTCTATTTTATTTTGATGAATTTACACAAATCTGTGTCCTCATCTGTGGTACTTCTGTATTTACTGAGTGGTCTCATCTATTCTTGCATTTTGCCTTGTAGTTTGTACTGTTGTGTTGTGTTTCTGAGGAGGCCATGATGGATTGGCCATCTAGCTCTGTGATGTCACTGCACACCCCACCTACGTACAGGGGGCTCTTTCTCTGAATTGCCCTCATAAGATTTCTTCCATTTTATTTCCCTACAAGATTTATTTGGGAGTTTTTTCTTGTCTTTTTAGGGAATCTGGAGTAGGGGGCTCTCAAAAAACAGGGCCTGTTAAAGCCCATTGAGACTCTCCTTGGGGGATTTTTAGATATGCCAGAAAAGAAATTTTGTTCTTTCTACAGTGAGTTGCGCAGAGTGAAGAGTAAAGCAGACAGGACTGTTCCTTGTGCTGCTCCAGTGTTGCTCACACAGTCCTTGAGTCTCCCACACTGCACTCTGCCTGACAGATAGTCCATCATCAGGACACCACAGGCTCACCCACCTGCAGAGTTTTAGATTTCCTTTAAGTTGCCTTCTTCCTGAATTCAACAGAATCGTTTGTATATTTCGTGTATCTTACTTGACTCCAGAAAATGACAATGGCAGACAACGTCCTCACATGTCTGACTCAGGATATCAAATGTCCTTGTAGATCCCATAATTACTGACGTGACGTGTTTAAGTCCTCCTGGCCTTTCACCAGTTTATTTATTTACACACTCCAGTTTGTTTTTATTATTTTTGGTGTTGTGAGAACTTCACATTTCCCAGTTTGTCGATGTGATGTCTTAAGTTTAACTTCTTAACTTTAAGAACTAACTCACACACCAGTATGCCTTCAAACTGTGTTCTGGATTTGACGTACTCTTCAAGGCCATACTCAATCTTGTGTCAATTAAATTAAACCTTTCTTTTCATCTTTTATTGTCCTTCCTGTTTGTTAAATCAAATCTAAGTTGTGTCATGAAATGTCAAACAAATGTGTTGTGAAAATATCAGGAGTCAGAAAGAGAAGAAGAAATCACAACGTGAACGTGAATTCTCATCTGACCACACGTGTCCTCTTGTGTGTCCAAACAGAAACAGCTGGGGGCGACACTGAGTGACATCAAGAGGAGACTTGAGGAGAGAGAGAAGACACTGAAGGAGACGAGGAGGGCGATGGAGGAGATGAAGGTGAGTGGAATAGGAAGACAACACTTTATATCAAAGAGGGGAGAAATAAATGAGAACTTGAAGAGCAGCAGTGCTTCACTGGTGATGATGTGTAGGGCCACGAGAAGGGAGATTTAGAGAAGACGTTGTGTGGTGTCCTTCATGGCCTTTCACTGTTGACAGAATCCCAGGTGTTATTCAGTGGAGATTCAGACAGCATCACCATAAAGTCCTCTGATATTCCATCTGCTGCTTAAAGGAGACTTAACTCTACTAACAGAACTCACACTGAAGGTTGACGCTGATGTTCTGAATTAAATAAGTCGGCACAACATTCCTTATTTTTATTTTTAAGTTTGTTGCAATAAAATGACATTGAATACGATCAATTTGACCTTATACAACAAATGACTTTCAAAGTCAAATTAGAAAATAAAATTTAAAAATAAATCAGAAAGTTAAAACAGAAAGCAGGAAAAAAAAGATAAAAACTGCAAAACAGAATTCAACCAGCAGCCAAGAGAAATAGAGGAGAGTAGAGAGCAGAAAATAATGTAGGAAACGTACATAATAAATAAATAAAGTAATAAGGGAGAATATCCTTTTCCCCTCATACAAAGGCTTATTTTAAAGTTTTATTAATTAGATCTTGCCGTATTTTAAAAAAGTGAGAATTTTATTTTGTCTAATTTCAAATAGTAAAGAACATCAGTGACCCAGTGACTTATTACAGGTGGGCTGGGGGTCTTCAGGTTAAGCAGGACAAGTCTACGATCTCACAATGTGGTAAAGGCAGTTACAGTTAATGTGTCCTCCTCCACTTTAAGCCCCTCTGGTAGCCCACCAAACGCAATTGTTAATGAGTTAGGAGTGATTGTGACCCCAATTGGAGGGAGTTGACAAAAATTGGTGAGATTTGTTTTAAAAAAAAATTCTCTAATTTGAAACTGGAGAAATTCTGCTGCTGGGAATTTGGATCTTTTCAACAATATCTACTTATATACTAAATGCAGCTGGTCAAGACCACTCGGGTGTATGTTAAGTTCAAAGAAAGTAGGCGGGGACAATGTGTCACTCAACACTGTGTAGTCCAATCCAGACTCAGAGGTGACAGTTGACCTCACAGACCAATCTCCTTATTGGTTTATGGTTCTATGCTCATCTGCCTTTGTTGTTTCTTCCTAGAATTCCTGCTTATTAGTGATGCATGAAATCCCCTGTCTACACCCATGCTGACCATGATATTTTTCAGCCATCGTTCCTTCCTCTGGATGTTGTTCAAAGTTTTGTTTCATGTTGTTTTTTGTTTATTTATTTACAGTATGTTAATGTAGATTTTGTTGAGTAAGCACATTATTCTTTGTATGTGATCCTGTCTATAAGCTGCCTGTGTCTTATGTTCTATTTGGCTTCTGTGTGGCTCACCAAGAGGCAGGGCCACCTGCCAATCACTGGCAGGAACTGCCCATCCACCCTATAATCCGGAGGGTCTCCCACAGTTCCTGGCACTTCATAATCTTTACGCTCTGTGAGTTTGGTGAGTTCTTGTGTTCTTTTGGCTGTGCCTTAAGTTTTTGTGATTTTTCTCTTTAATCAATTTAGTCTCCTCAGTTTTATCAGGACTGGTGTGTGGCTTAGGTAGACTTTCTGACCACTATGTCACTACTGCTCCATTACATTCTGCTGGATGGAGTCCACGTTAAAAGTTCACGTTCATCCATTTTCAGCTGTGCTCTCCCTGGGCTCTCGTGTTTTATATGCCTGCTGTTGTTTGTTCAGAAGTCATGAGTAGTATAAGCCATGGTGTTTCTGGCAAAAATGATTCATGACCTTTAAGCCCCGCCCCTTTGGCTGTCATTAAGCCCGCCCCTTTTTATGGATGTGTGACCCTTCCTTGAACCCTCCCCCAGGACCTGTCAAGGGGGATTTTGATGGATGTGTGACCCTTCCTTCAACCCGCCCCCCCCCCCTGTTTGCCCAGGGACCTGTCAAGGAGGGTTTTGATGGATGTGTGCCCCTTCCTTGAACCCACCCCACCCCTGTTTGCCCCCCAGGATACTGTCAAGGGATTTTTACATCTGCTCCTTCCTTGAACCCGCCCCCTACCCACCTGATTGCATCTCCTTTCTGTCGAGAGCAGACTTGATGGATGTCTGCCCCTTCCTTCACCCCGTCCCCCACCCCTCTCCCGAGGACAAGTCTAGGCATGTCAGGGCCATCGACATGTGCCCAGGTATGAAGGAACTGCCTCTGCCTCGGCTCCTGGTCAGGCAGGCTCTGATGACTGGCCCCTTCCACTTCTCTTGAGGACAGGCCCAGAGCATGTTCCAGCCGGAGCGATCTACCTTACAGCCTTTCCTGCCTCTACTGTTTTCGGTAAGAACTCCTGTATTTAAAATATCTATTACTTTAAATATCTATCTAAACTTTGGTTTAGCACTTGTAAACCATTTTTTATTTTATCTAAGTCAAGCAGAGAAAGACCCCAGACAGTCTTTGTGCCGTCCATGCTGTTAGTAGGCCCGCGTTTTCACTCTCTCCCCACAGCTGAGGTATGAGAGTGGAGCAGGCAGCCTCTGTGTGATGCCCCAGCGGGCGAAGCTCCAGGCGTACACGCAGGGATGTCTGCCCCTTCCTTGAACCCACCCCGACCCACCTGATTGGTTCTCCTTTCTGTCAAGAGCAGACTTGATGGATGTCTGCCCCTTTCCTTCACCCCGTCCCCCACCCCTCTCCCGAGGACAAGTCTAGGCATGTCAGGGGAGGACTCTGCCATCCACAAAACCCTGCCCCGTTCTGAAAGTGTTGTATAAAAAAGTAGTTCATCTTCATTTCTAAAGACTCTGTGAAGAAAAATGGAATCTATGCCCAATACCCCAGTGAAGCGTCCGTTCTGCAGAATGTATTTGAAGGATCATTTGAGAAGGGTTAAAAGATGTTTGGTACCTGAGTTTCTTGAAGCTAAAGCTCGGTCTAAGTTGTGCGAAACACGACAAATATCGGAGGACAACAAGGAAAACTGTCCACTGCCTTTAGTATTCAAGGACTGAATTCTGCAAATTGAAACGGTGATCGAGTAGCGGACTATGGGGGCTGAAACGTAACTCAATTCGAGTGATGATGCAATGGAAAACCCTCCTTTATTTTAAGCTACGCCCTTCCCTTTTATCATAAATACACAGCCTGTTAGTCAGAGGACCATTTAAAGATCCCCAGCATGTCGACCGCTACAGACTCTGAAATGACGGGGACCGGCGTAACAACCTCAGGGTTCCCGCCTGAAACTCCAAAGCCCGAGGCTTCATGGCCTGAATCTTAACTGTTCTATAACTCGGTCCGGAAGGATGGCCTTCAAGATCCCCAAGAATCTGACCTCCGGTATTTTAGTATACGACCCGATTACAGTCTCTGGTCAAGAGACCTTGAGCCGGATTGTGGATTCCATTCTCCAGGTCTGGGGTGGTTTTCCTCCGTCTCCGCCAATGGTGCTCAGACGGATAGCACTGTCTCCGCTAAGGGTACTCAGACGGATATCTCTTACCTATCTCCAGGACAACCGTGGGTGATCAGACAAGTTCCACAGGAACCGATGTCGATGGAACTGACTGAAACAGATATGGATTGCCCGGATGGTGTGCTGCCTGAAACCTGGAAAAAGACCCAGTAACTTGTTAAAGGGCTGATGATGTGTCTGCTGGATATTATTGTCTACTACGACCAGAAAAAAGAATGTCAACATTGTGAGATACACCATCCCAGCCAGAGAAGACATACCTGCCTCTTTGAACCTGAAACCACCTACCATCAAGGACGCTTTCAGAGGATTCTGAAGATTTTTCGCAAGTCTTGGCTGAAAGGACTGGCGGTGAAAATTCTAGGTTATTTTAACCTTTTAACCACCAACTCCCTAAATATTCCCCATGCCAGGAGAAATCTGAACAATTTTCGTTTTTTTACTTTACATTTATTCAAGCAGTATTTACCTGCTGAAATACCTGCTGAAATGTTTCAAATAAATGGTCAGTCAAAGGACGTAGCTTGAACAAGCGGTCACGGTTTGGATCTTTCATATCTGGCTCAGATAACGGGCAGCAGTCCAGTTGAGATGCTGGGGATACACCCACTCATCGCCATCATCCGATGCATCGTCATTCACAGTATCATGCAGCGCACGTTGCTGATCATCATTGTCGCTAAAATCTTCTTCAGAACTGCTACAATCATGATCAGAATTACTGTCCAAAATCGCCTGCAAAACCTCACTTGAAGTCAGTTTACGTTTCGCCATATTCACAGCTTTCACTTTCGAATCACATCACGTGAGCGGCCAATACAACCGCAGAGTTGTCGAAATACAATGTAGTAATCATACCCACGCCAAACCGTCAGTTATACTACGCGCCAGGCATTCACATAACCACAGGCAAATGTGCCGGATAATTCCGGCAGTAAGGCGTCAGCAATAAAGCTACGATGCTGGATATATCCGGCAGAGGGCGGTTAAGGGGTTAATATTCTACTGCCGATTCACAAAATACAAACTGTGGTTGAAAAGACTGTGGGTGAGTTTGATAATACCAGCTCTTTTCATGATCCTATAATGCAGTCATTTTATGAAATGGATGAATACTCTTACTCTGTAGCCCGTCGTGTGGCAAAAGAGTTTTGTAAGCGGAATCTTAATCATGAGGGTCGTATGAATGTGCGGACTGAATGTGATCTGAAATTTAATGATATGATAGTAACTGGTGGGTAATTCTGAACCTGAAGTAGTCCCTGTCTGAACATTTCAGACTCCTAAATAAATGTGTTCTATATGGTTAAGTGTTGTCAGTGTCTGTTTTATCACCGGCGATGCAGCAGGTCTTGGAAAAAACATATTATAACTCTGAGAACGCCGGGGCCTTGAGGGGTAAAGATTCCTTGAAAAGAGCTCTCCGGAATGCGGGGTACCATATTGGGAACCAAGAGGTGTCCGAATGGTTATCAGGGCAATACACCTACACGATCCATAAACCAGCCAGAATCCATTTTAAAAGGAATAAAGTGTATGTTTCCAATATAGATGGGCAATGGCAGATCAATCTGGTGGATATGATAAACCTGGCCGACTATAACCAAGGTTACAAGTATCTACTGACCTGTATAGATATTAATTCTAAATATGCCTGGGTCAGGGTACTGAAAAACAAAACAGGTGAAGTGACGAGGGCTTTTTGAGAAATTTTGGAGGAAGGTAGAGTTCCTGTCAAACTTCAGACCGATAGCGGTAAAGAGTTTCTCAATCGGGAATTTCAAGGCCTGCTCAATAAACACGGGATTAAACATTTTACCACCGCTAGTGAATTAAAGGCTTCGGTGGAGGAGAGATTCAATCGAACTCTGAAGACCAAAATGTGGCGTTATTTCAGTTCCCGGAATACCCGGTCCTATCTGCAAGGGCTACAGGACTTGGTGAAATCTTTTAATCTGAGCCAGCACCGAGGTATAAAAATGGCCCCTACCAAGGTGAATAGTTCCAATTCTTGGAAAGTGTTTAAAACCTTATACGGCCTAATTAAACCCCAAAGAAACCCAAAATATAAGTTCAAAGTCGGTGATACGGTGAAATCCCGGAATCCTTTTATCAAAGGATACGAACAAACCTTTTCAGACGAGGTATTTACCGTTTATGAACTAGTCCCGAGGGAGCCACCTGTCTACAAGCTCAAAAGATTATGACGGCGAAGACATTATAGGCTCCTTTTATGACGCGGAGTTACAAAAGATTCGAGGTACGGACGTCTTCAGGATTGAAAAGATTTTGGTGAAAAAAAATGTCAATAGAAAAAGCATATTTTGGTGAAATGGCTCGGATGGCCCGAAAAGTTTAACAGTTGGATCCCTGAAAGCTACGCACAAGACGTTAAATACTGAGAAGTGAAAAATAGTATTTCATTCACCAGTACTTACAATGGAGAGAAAAAGCTTTTACGTCGTTCTTCCTAGCAATTCTTCCCGAGACGTTTTCCCTAACAATACCATCGCCGAGTTTACCGTCAAATTAGCCGCACCCATCGAACGACAGGGTCCCTGGGAAGTTGGTTTGGCTGAAATCCAGTATCCTCACACCTGGAACACCCTAGACAAGCCGGATAACGACTTTATTGTGGTGTTCCCGTGATTAACCAGGTTTTAGAGTATTCCTGCAGGCTATTACTCTAGCGATGAGAAACTGACCTCTAAGATGAATGAAGCAGTGGTAAAAGAACCCAAAGCCATCGAGGCTGGTTCTTCAGGCTCACCGATACCGGAAAACACTGTGAGGTTCCTCTACAACGCTCTGGAGCGAAGATTCTACGTTGTAAACACCGTGAAGGATGAAACTCTTCATGTCAGGGGGCAGTTGGGGAGAATTCTAGGAGCCCATTCGGACATGACCGTAGGTCTGGTGAATGATGCTCCTTACCCTGTGGATATCAGAGTGGGGTTTTATACCTTGTACTTCTACAGCAACATTGTGTCTTATCAAAGAGTCGGAGACAGCTACGTCCCTCTCTTGAAATGCGTACATATTGAGGATGAGATGAATAAGATTACCACAATCACCTATGACAAGCCGCACTACGCTCTGGTCAGCAAGGCTCAGTTTGATACTTTGACCATTGAAGTAAAGACGGATCAGAACAAACCGGTTCGATTTCAGTTTGGCAAGGTCATAGTCAAGTTACATTTCAGACCCTCTAAGAGGTGTGTGCACGACTAATACAGAGATGAGATCTTACCTGGACCCTAGCCCTTACGTGCATTATTATGAATCCCAAGCGGGTAGCGGACTCCCCGGGTTCTCTGAAGTTCCTGTGATGTATGGTTGTTGGATCGGTGGAATATTTCGAGGTCTGTTTAGAAGAGCTTTGCCTCTCTTGAAAAGAGGATTCGAAATTGTCAAACCACACATTAAATCAGCCGCCAAGAATATTGTCAAAGACGTGGTGGCTGGGGCCATGTCTGGAGCTATGACTCGAGGAAGCGAAGAAAATCAAGGGGAGTCGGGTCTGATGGTAATGAGGAAAACTAAACGTAAGAGACCTCCTGGGTCACGCGCCGGACCCATCCTCAAAAAGACGCGCCGTTCAGCTTTTACATCATTTTCTTCTCTCCGCCACAAGAATAAGTCCCGCGCCCGCAGAAAAAAGAAGTTGAAAAACATTTTTTAACTCAAAATGTCTTTCGTTCATCGCATGTCTCAAGAGTGTGTGAAATTCGAATTGGATTTGTTTACGGTACCCTATACTCAGACTAGCATAGAAAAAAGCATCTACGTCGAGGTACCCCCTCTCTCAGCTCTATCTGAAGTCGCGCCGCTAGAGTTTCTGATTACTGGGAACGGTGAAGACTACTTGGATCTGAACAACACGCTTCTACACGTCCGATGCAAAATCGTTAATGCAGACGGAACTAATCCGGACCCCGTGGCCAAGGTAGCCTTTGTTAGTTATCCGATAGCCGGTTTATTTTCACAAGTGGATCTGACCCTCGGAGACCGCTTCATATCACAGAGTTCCAGCCTTTACCCGTACAGGGCCCTTTTTGAGGGCCTGCTAAATTACAGCAATGAAACTTTCAGGTTCCAATTTGCGTCGGGTCTTTTTTACAAAGACACGGCTAACGAACATGAAAACACAGCCTTGGACGGTCCGAATGAGGGATTCAAAAAAAGAAACGGACATACAGCCCAGGGTAAAACAGTAGAACTCCTCGGTCCTATTCATTCCGACCTATTTTTTCAAGAAAAATTAATTCTAAACGTGGTGGACGTCAGAATAAAAATGGTGCGGAGCAAAAATAAATTGTCTGATTTCCGGAGATGCCGAGCGCTACAAAGTAAACATTTTATCCGCCGCTCTTTTTGTCAAGAAAGTTAAAGTTTCGGCAGCTGTGAAATTAGGGCACGCCCACGCCCTCACGACCGCCAATGCCAAGTACCCCGTGGAAAGAGTGAATATGAAAGTTCTCAGTATGCCGACAGGGATATGAGTGAGCAATAAGGAGAAGTTGTTCTTCGGGCAACTGCCCAAGTACATGGTCCTAGGCATGGTGGATAATGAGGCCTTCTCGGGGGATTACGCCAGAAACCCCTTCAATTTCAAGCATAACCAGGTGGAGTTCCTGGCCTTGTATTTGGACGGATAGCAGATTCCAGCCAAGCCCTTTCAGCCCGATTTTGCTAATGACAACACAGCGCGAGAATATTACAACCTCGTGTTGGCCTCCGGAAAGCACTTGAAAGACCAGCCTCTAGCCATCAGTCGTTCTGACTTCTCCCGGGGATACACCCTGTTTGCCTTTGATTTGACGCCTGATCAAGAATGCGGAGACTATTTCTCCTCGGAGAAAACCGGGAACATGAGATTTGAAATATGCTTTCGACAGCCTCTACCCCATACTGTGAATCTAATAGTGTACGCCGTCTTTGACAACATTATTGAAATAAACCATAGAAGAAACATCCTTTATGATTACTAAAAAAGCATGAACACCCTGCAGATCGAGGAACTCCTGGCCGGTAATCCGTACACAGGAAATCTGTTTCACGGAGTGTTGGCGTGCAACGAACTTCCTGAAAAAATACTTATGGATCTCCCAGCCATGATCATCGTCAACATTCACCGTCAAAACCAACCTGGAGAGCACTGGTTGGTGATACATCTCAGAGAAGACGGAACTGGAGAATTTTTTTACTCCTACGGAGCCCCACCAGACTTTATCTATTTTCCTGAGGAAATATACAGCTTTTTAAACAGAAACTGTAAAGAAATTATTCACCATACCCGACCGCTTCAAAGCTGGTTTTCCAGCGTCTGCGGGCAACATTGTAATTTTTTCCTGCATCACGGAGGTAAAAGAACGCTCTTATAAAGAGGTCATAAACCTGTATTTTAATTAGGTCACCAAGAACGATTATATGGTTCAAAAATTTGTCAGTACCTTGTCTAAGAACACTTCTAGAGGTTTTCATGATCAACTCTGTATGCAAAGTTCTATGGCCTGTAATTATCTTAATAAAGAATAGACAGTCTGTATAATCAAATGTAATATTTTATTAAACAAAAATATAATTACATTTCAATAAGGAATCCATTCATTCTTTTTGCGAGATTTGGTTTTCTTGCCAACAGGTGTAGCAGAAGCAGCAGAGACTGTGGCAGCAGTGGCAGCAGCGGCAGCGATAGAGGCAGAGGGTTTGAAACTCTCTAAAAGTTCTCTCGTGTCGGCATTTGGCACGGCAGAGACCGGAATGTTCAAACCGGCCAGGGCCTTAACAAATTCTTTCCACACCCTAGGTCTCAGATAGGACAGAATGTTATGTCGGGCGGTCAAGTTCCACATTAGATCGAACATATTCGTCCTGGGTAACGGTTCTCCAAGAAGCACAAACTCTCCCAAGCCATTCCAGTAGGTTATATTAGGGTTATAAGACATTTTCTGTAAAATAATTTTGGTGTATTTCTTTGATTTATCCGGCGCACTTTTAAAAATCTCGTCGTACACCTGGTCTTCGGGTTTACTAGGAGCCTCTTTGAGAGCCCCCGGCAGTTCCTCTCAGCAGGCAGCAATAGCGTCAGAGGCCCGGTTTCTTTATCCACTTTTTTCAAAAAGGTCAAGTATCTTTGCAAGACACTCGTAAAAAGTTTAACTTTTGCCTTGGCACTCAAGTCACTACGTTCGAGAATGAATTTCATTTGTTTATCCAGTTCACTTTCCGTAGCGCTTAAAAGGTCGGGGGAACCCGGGGCTTTCTGTTGCCATTGAATCATTTGCTGTTGAAGGACCAGATACATCTTGCACGTGTATTCCATATTTATACTCTCGACCCTATTAAACTAGTAATGAAAGGAATGGCGGCACTTAATAGGGCTCCGAGAAATCCCCTTTCTGATTTAAAAGGGCTTTTTTCTTTTTAACGGTGAGTTTTTTATCGCTGAGTTTTTTAATGGCAACGATGCTTCTCCAACAACTTGAACTTTCTGGACGTCAGGGGGACGTGGCCTTTTAAAGTATTGAGAGCTGTTTCTGACAGAGCGTAAATTAAATCGTCCGGAGCCTCGTTCAGCACCGCTTTTCTTCGACGACTGGATCCCCTATGTAGGGTCTTGAGCAGAGGGTAATTTCTTTTTATTCTGCAAGACATGCCGGCTCTTTCTCAAGTACTTGGAAAATTGCCCGTCTTTATCTTTTCACGACGTACACCGCAGGCCAGTCGGGAGGAAACAATCCGGTACTTAACGAAATTCTGCAGGCATATGGGCTTTCAGATCCACCGGCAGATAACTGTAAGGCTGTCTTGTAGCGTCCTCAAAGGCCTCCAAGAAAAATTTAGCCCTCCCAGGGTACATTAGATGCGCTAAATTGGTAATTTGCAGTTTATCTCGAGGATTTTTAAAGAGGGTAATGCAATTGGCATTCAGGTTTATCGTTCTACTTTTCTTGAAAAAATAAATTTTGGACCAAGTAAGTGATGGACAGATTCCTGTGGTGAGTATATTTTGTGAAGGCCCTCTCTATCTCTTCGCTATGACTCGCCTGTTCCATCAAATCGTCGACGATCACCAAGTTAACACGATCAGGCGGCAGTAGTTTAAGGAGACGGGCAGCCCCTTCAAAAATTTGGTTTTGGGAAATTTGGCTAGCAGCTCGTCGTACAGAGGCTGCCAGCAGCTGTAAAACCAGACTATATTGTCGGGGCGACGAGAAAGCAGATAGTCCGCGTGCTCCAATTGCTTTTTCACAAAATGCGATGTGCCCGAACAAGAGGGTCCCGAGCTTATTTTCGAGAACGGATGCTAAAGTCGAACATCAAAACCCTCTTTAGTATCCATAGGGGAGAGTTGTGAAATCGGACAGTAGAACCCTTTTGTTGTACACCACTCTGAATCTTTTTCTGAGTGGACGATTTTGCAACGTCAGGTTCTTTTTGTTCCTATGAATCTGCACGCCATGAACTGTTATTTCTTTTGTGAGATTGTGTTCTACAAAACTATACACTAGATCCATTAAAGAGTAGAGGTTTACCGCTTGAGCCGTTTCGTGATTGAGAGTAATGCCCTTTATCTTCATGCAGACCTTGCCTTTGAACATTTTGTATGCGTACGTTTTCGGACCCCCAGAAACAAACTCTTCTATGAAATCGTCAGGCTCTAGTTCGCTAGTGAGTTCCCCTAAATAGTCACCAAGCGGCGGGGTGTACTGCCTGGGTGAGGCTGTGAAAATAACGGAATCTGTATCATGATACAGAATCCTCGGCCCTAAACGTTCCAGCAAATCATACAATTCTAGGCGGGCATAGGCCGTTGTAAAAGCGGCAATCGCCACATTGACCGGGCTGGATAGAACGTATCTGCCATCCGCATACCTCCACTGCACTTGAGTGATTTCTTCACTAACAAAACCAAAATAGGACACCCTATACACGTCTGAGAACAGGTAATCGAAGAATTCTTGAGTGTGTTTAACCTCTTAACCGCCCTTTGCCGGATATATCCGGCATCGTAGCGTTATTGCTGACACCTTACTGCCGGAATTATCCGGCACATTTGCCTATGGTTATGTGAATGCCTGGCGCGTAGTATAACTGACAGTTTGGCGTGGGTATTATTACTACATTGTATTTTGACAACTCTGCGGTTGTATTGGCTGGTCACGTGCTGTGATACGAAAGTGAAAGCTGTAAATATGGCGAAACGTAAACTGACTTCAAGTGAGGTTTTGCAGGCGATTTTGGACAATAATTCTGATCATGATTGTAGCAGTTCTGAAGAAGATTTTAGCGACAATGATGATCAGCAACGTGCGCTGCATGATACTGTGAATGACGACGCATCGGATGATGGCGATGAGTGGGTGTATCCCCGGCATCTCAACTGGACTGCTGCCCGTTATCTGAGCCAGAAAAGAAAGATAAAACCGTGACCGCTTGTTCAAGCTACGTCCTTTGATTGACCATTTATTTGAAACATTTCAGCAGGTATTTCAGCAGGTAAATACTGCTTGAATAAATGTAAAGTAAAAAAACAAAAATTGTTCAGATTTCACCCGGCATGGAGAATATTTAGGGAGTTGGCGATTAAAGGGTTAATAAACGTTGTGGTCAATTGGTTAGGCTTCTGACCGAATTTTCCCCAAAGAGAATTCAGAAATAACTTGGAAATTTGTCTCTTAGCGGGGTTGGAAGCGATGTTTTCACTCTCCAATAAGACTCCTTCTTTTAAGAAATAGTCTTCAACATAGCGTCGGCGGGAGGCCTCGTCCTGGGCCCACGAGGGCCACCCAGAGGCTTCCTGTTTGCCTTTCAAATGAATTTTGATGTAATCAGCAAATAAATCGGAGGTGCTCTGTTCATAGTGCCATATCTCATGTATTTTTAAAACTCTATACCCTTTATCTAAGGCTTTTAGTATTTCAATGCTGCACCAGGTTCCTGTTAAAGACCTTTCCCGATCATTGTGATGGCAAAGGCCTGTGGTTGTTTGGGTTTCTGCACACGTACGGCACAGAGTGAACATCAATTTACCGCAAATTCTTAAAGGGAGGACGGGAAAATACAGATTGCGAGGGGCTAGCATGGTGATTTTAATGAGCCCAAAGTAATGTTTAAGATCTGCAAACTCCTCAAAAACAAAGGTCAGATGGACGATAGGGTAGGTTTTTGTTTTGTTGACATAAGGTTACAGACTTGTAAAATCGTAATAATGCATTTGCTCATCGCCTTGAACCTTATGATATAATTTGAAAGCGTTGGTACGTCCTCCATACAGGGCATCACGGGGATTGATAGGTTCAGGAAACTCAAAGCATTTTAAGAAATCCTGAAGCTCCGAGTCCTCCTTTTTCATGCTTTCCCATTGATGTTCCCAAATCACTCTAACCGTCAGATTAAAATTTTCACGTAATTCCTTCAGCTTGTTGTCAAACGTTTTAAACAAATCGGCAAAAGGCGCCCCTGTGAGAGGATGTTTAGCTTGCGCCTCGCAGCATTCTGGGCAACCGTGATAAAAGCATCCGGCAAACTCAAAGGCTGTCGGGACGCCCTGAACTTCGGCGTAACCGTCTAGATAAAAGGAACCCATCTTTACTTCACCGTGATTCAGGGCATGTCGAATGCTTATTTTTTCCTTCTCGGAAAGGAACATCAGCCATTGAATAGAAGCATTAGAATAAGCTTTGTGAGTGCTTTTGTAATGATCGCTCGGAATTATTCCAATCGCGTTATCAGGCATGCAATTTTGTCTGTACATGGACAGGCAGAGAGAAGCTAGGGTCATACACTGAAAAGGATCGATATTACCGATCCTGAGCACTTCCTCTCTAAATTTCATGCACGCTGTTCTCAAAATAATCACGTTTCTACAATAGTAAGCCATTTCTCGTCTAAAGTTGAAGGTACTGCTTTTAATCGATTCGTACCAAGACAAACATTCCTCTCTTTCCTGGCTCACCATGTGTTGAATGCCGTAATATTTAGGTTTGGGGTACGGCCCGATGTAATTTTGATTTTCAACAGTGTTAAAGAAATGGGGAAAGTATCCTTTTTTGAGCCTGGAATCCCAGGGCCTTGGGCATACCGCTCAATTTCATGGGTAACAAGCTCAATGAGTCGATAAATCTCAAGTCATAATCTTCTTCTATAAAACAAATTAGTTTACAGCCCTGAGCTGTAACCATTGGAGTTTGCCCGATCTCTACGAGATATTTCATTAGGAAATAGCCGTCATACCCCTTAGAATTGTGAGCTATGAACTTGATTGACAGAAACGATGGCAATCGGCACATCGAAAAGCCTCCCCGTCAACCCAACGACAGTCTGTAGATAAACAGATGTCACAGTGCTGCTCACAACTATGTCGTGACAGATTAGAATACCCTGTGTAGCAAAAATCGCAGATGTAGTCAAATCCCAGGAAGCCTTTTAGATTCAAAATACCGTAATAATGTTCATGATGCAAAAACAGGAAAGCCGTCTTTCTTTTTCTGGCACCGGACGCTTCAAAGTTTAATAGAGCGCTAGTGTTCGGTTTCCGGTACCAGACGATTATTTTAATTCCCATTAACCTCTCAAACTTTTCAATATCTGAAAACATTACTTTCTGATCCGTTGATAATCCGACCTTGACGTGCAATCGACGAGCCTCTTGTTCACACAATTTCTGATTGTTTCTGAACCTAGTATTTAATACAACCAGCAAACCCCTGGCAAAACAACACTTATCATCCGGGTTGAAAGAGATCCATAGGTGTTTCCGTTTCTTTTGAACGATTATATCGCTGAAAAGGGTACAGGCTTTACGCCTAGGAGTTCCGCCACCAGATGGAACTCTCACTACCTGAACAATTAGCGTCAGACTGGAATCGGCTAAAATAGTAGCGTGACTCTGGAGAAGTAATTCAATTTGATTAAAAAAATCCTCCACAGAAAGCATACCCGCGGGGATTAGGGAAAAAAACACTGGGGTTGAGAGATTCGGCCCGTAATTCTAACTGCACTAGATCCCTAGGATCCAGAGTGCTCGTAAAATTGCCTAATATTTGTTGTAGGGTCTCGTGTATATGATTAAAAACTTTGGCGAATTAATCAAGTATGTAGGCCTCAGAAAAATTGAAGCGGTGTCTAATCTCGATATTGTTAAATTTTGGATGCTCTGTTATAGATAAATTATTTAATCTAGAAGTGGAGGGCTGCAGGGAGCTTACTGACAGGTCTGGAGAGGAAGGATTGTCCGTATGCGAGGTAGAGGGCTGTGGAGAGTCGGCTTCGAGAGTCGAGTTTACCCCGGACGGATTAGTCCCTCCGGAGCCTGTCTGAGGAGTTGAAGTATACGACCCTGTTAAATCATCAGCAGGCGAATGCTGAAGATGGACCTTGCGGCACCCTGAGGTAGAAGGTTGTATTAACGCATCGCTGACAGAGAAGTGTTGAAGCGGGGAGCTACTTGCCCCAGAGGAGCATGAGGACCCTGACACCTCCGAGGTAAAAGTTTGCGGGGTTTTTACATTCGTGTCTAGGGCATTAGGTTGTTGTGCTGGGCCTGAAGACGTCCTGGCCTCAGAAGAGGTATTCTTCAAAAGCTCCAGCAGAGCATTAACTACGGCTATTTCATCAGAATTTAGAACCTGGAGCGCATTATTAATGAGATCAAAATTGTCGATCAGATGTGTCACTGTGTGTGGTGATTGAACAATTTGAGGAGATCGCGGAGGGGTGGGGATTTTAGGGGGCTTTATGGAATATTCTAAGTTATCAGACATCTCTTTTAATAGTCTCAGGTTTTCACTGGACGGTCTTTTCCTACCTTTACACCCTCCAGAATATTTACATCCCCAATCTCTATCACTGCCGCTACTGTCACTCCCGGTGTCGGTGCTTCCGATAGAGCTGTTTTCAGACATGACCTAAATTTAATCAAAGGCTACAATTATGAACACAGAATATAATAATTTGTAATTATGATCACACAATATAATAATAATTTGCAAACAATGTTATTTTCATGAAAAAAGTAATATAAAACGGTTCCTTTAATTATGGGTTAGATGGATGTAAAATGCATACATATGCATCGTCTTAACACATTTCGGGTGTGGAATTGTACACAGGAGCCTCTAATTCTACAAACTGCACCAGTAATTGGTGAAGTTGTTCGGTCAGCTGTTCCAGTCTTTCTCAATGTCTCCGCTGATGGTCAGGACGAAGGGAATATCGGGGTGAATAGCGGCTTCTACGCCGATATCCGCGGTCAGAGTAAAGCGCTGCCGACAAAGGGGACCACCTATTAGAAAAAGATGGTGTCGGGGATAGTGAAGAATACTGAACGCCGCTATCAGAAGGCGCCGGAGAATGCTGAATACCGGAGAATACTGAACACCGCTCCCAGAGGGCGCCGGAGAATGCTCAACGCCTCTCTCAGAGAGAAGAGGGGTTTGTTGATTCTGCCAGTTATGGTACAGGGCTATATTTTCTGATCCTTCCAACACTTGAGTTAAAAAACCTGGGGGGCTGCGATCTGAAAATAAAGTATGAACTTCTTAGTTAAAGCCCTCTTTTCACAAAATCTGGATTTCTGTATGCCTCTTCTATTTCTTCGGTAAACTGAAATCTAAAATGACACTTACTGCTGCTGTGCCTCCTGTGGGAAACCCTTTGAGAAACTGATTAGCTCTGTAAAGAATTAGCGTCTAAAACAAAATACAAAAAACAAAAAGGCATAAGCTCTGCTTCCAAGTTCATAAAAAAAAAAAAACACGCATGCTCTCTCTTTAAACAAGCAATCCACACACGCACCCACAGCTCATGCTTTATCACCCTGCAGGCTCTATTCTGATAGATGCCTGTCCATATACAAAAATCTATTTTACCGTAGCTAGACAAACTCTCGCCCCTAAACAGGTTATTTGTTAATAACCTAAACCCTTTAACAACGCGCACGTGCATTCCCTACACCAAGATGTTTAAAAAGGGACAACCTGGTTCTTAAGATATAAGCTCCTAAATACCTTAAAATCTTAAACCTATTCATTTACACATGAACAATACACTTGATACATCTACAAGTCACCCGGACTTGGAGATACTAGGCGTTATTAAAATGATTACATTTAGCAAAATGAATGAAAGCGCTTATTCCTGAGCGCGCACCCCCAATACACGTACACGCGCACCAAAGCGAGTACATGCACGAGAGCTCACATGCTCGCACAGACACATTGTAAACATACATCAATTATTTTTTTAAAAAAGGTTCTTACCTAATTCCGTATAATAAATCGGGGCCTCTATGGGTATATAATCCTCTAAAAAAAAAGAAAAAAAAAAAGGAATCAACTGTTCGTTTTTTACAACAAACTTTATCATTATACTCAAATATTCACTCACACATGACGGTACAGATATAAATGGCTACAACTGATCATGCGCACGCTGTCTCGCACACACACTCCCAAACTTTATGCAAACGTTTATCATTTTAAAAAGAACCTTACCGATTTCTGAGTCTGCTCAGATGTACAATTCTAAGAAAAATATATAAGGATTGAGTCAATCGCTAAGATTTCACCCCATCGTTTTTAAAACATACTTGTTTACGCTTATAAGAATCATGAATAGGGCTTATCGTAATTTTGAGACAGGCCGTTTTCTGCAGTATAGTCTGTATGAACGATAATTATATTTCATTTAGTCTTAGCCATAAATACTGCAAATCATTAAGAATTTTGTGAAATCGCAACGTCGCGGCTGAAGTTCATCTTGTTGTACTGGATGGCAGGAAGGTAACTGAGTTGGTGTACCTAATGCGACTGAATTTATAGAAGAAAGATCTGTATTTTGGAAGTGATTTGTGATACCAGATACCAAACATTTTAATTGTACCTCCGTGTGTTGTCCGGGTTCACATTCAGGCCTTTGACCAGACACCGAAAAGTCCAATATTTTTTTAAAAGTCACCTTTGTAACCCGACGCTTTCATTTAGTATCTGTATGTCACAAGGTAAGGCCATTTTTTCACACTGACCCCCAAATGATCTGACCTGGGTTTAAAGATCATGATCTGATCTGGTCTTGGGGACTCAGCACGCGCCTGTGAGGTGTGAATTGTTCCCAAAGGCTTTGCCAAAGAGTGTTTTAAAACCGCATTTCTCTATCCCCAGAGGTCCAATCTGTTTAAGGCTTTGGATTTAAGATCCAAGGGACAGATGCCAGCATGGTTTCAAATCCCGCTTCTGATAAATATTTGTGCTCCGTTCACTCTGGGATTATCTGAGTACAATTCTAATTTTTAGAAAACTATTCCCAATGTGTTTCCTTAGGGGCAGCTGCTTATTTAAAATGGGAGGTAATGGATGGAATAAGGCTTTTTGAAGATATACTTTATTATATAAAATATACAGCCGAGGCTTGATTTTTAGACGTCTCAAACGTTATTTTAAAAGGACCCTGTTGCCTATTATTTAATGGTGTGTGTGATTTTTACAGGGCTTATATCGAACTATATTTAAAATGGGATGGAAAAGGGATTGTTTTATATAAATTATAAAGCCAAATTGTTTTATATAAATTATAAGCCATCAAGGGGGATGGGGGTGTGAGATTGCAAGCGAACTCACAAAGGCTTCCCCAGCGGGACGCCCGATATCTTACAGCTGTAGACCTGGACGGTTCGCACCTGCACAGAACTCAGACCCTAAACAGTACGTACTCGAGTGCGCGTGCACAACACAGCAGGGAGAGGTTAGGGGGATGTCAGTTTCCCAGATGCTGATAAGGATGCTTGCACAGAATGCAGCAGGAGAGGTTTTACAGCTCTTGACACGTGCCTGCTCGCCGGGGCGCAGAGACTGTCAGCTTTTTAGAGACCCAGGTACTCTGCTGTGTAGACAGAGAGAGCCGCTGCTCATATTTCGAACTACACACGTTTGCCAGCGTGTACACCTGGAGCTTCGGCCCCTGGGGCATCACACAGAGGCTGCCTGCTGAGTGAAAGCCCATGCCTGCTAACAGCGCAAAGACTGTCTGGGGTCTTTCTCTGCTTGACTTTGATAAAATAAAAAACGCTTTACAAGTGCTAAACCAAAGTTTAGATAGATATTTAAAGTAATAGATATTTTAAATACTGGAGTTCTTACCCAAAACAGTAGAGGCAGGAAAGGCTATAAGGTAGATCGCTCCGGCTGGATCATGCTCTGGGCCTGTCCTCAAGAGAAGTGGAAGGGGCCAGTCATCAGGGCCTGCCTGACCGGGAGCCGAGGCAGAGGCAGGTCCTTCATACCGGGGCACATGTCGATGGCCTTGGCTCCCACAAAGACTTGATTTAAGTGTTTGAATAATTCAGGGAAGGGGAAATTTCAGTTTCATTTTGTAATAAATTTGCAGACCTTTCTGAGAACTTGTGCTGACTTTGTCATTATGGGTTACTGAGTGTAGATTGATGAACACAAAAGGCACATTAAAAAAGTGAAGGGGTCAGAATATGTTCTGATTATCTGCAAACTTATTTTTGATGTGAATTGTAAATAAGGACCAGGAGAAGATAAAGATTTGGGGCACCTTAAGAAGCAAACTCCATATAAATTAATGAAAAAAAACAGTTTGTTAAATGATAAGCTCAAAATAATAACATAAGGGTACAAAATGATGGCAGCGCCCATTAAGAAGAAGACGGGCCAGAAGGGATAGGGACAAGGGACAATGGCCCAGAGGTGACGTCAGCCCCTGCCTCAGCATGTAATTACAATCAGATAAGCTTTTGTATCGTCTGCCTTTGCGCACGTCTAACAGAATATTCTAAATTACGTTTTACCTAATTTCTTATTTATTTCATATTTGTTCGATTTTAACTGTAGCTCAATTATAAAATGTGTTTAAGAATTTAACTAATATTACACACTGCTACCTTCACAGTTTCCATTCTTCTTCTCTTTTCTTTTTATTTTCAGCTCATGAAGCTCCAGTTTTCACTCCTCCAGCCTCCTGAACCTCAGAGCAGAGATGACTTTTTAAAATGTGAGTTTGTGCTTTGACTGAATGGATCATCACAATAAAAATCATTTCAGTTTTAATAGAGTAGGACAGGCTTAGGATATGAAAGTCTGAGTGTTGTGTGACTGAGGGGCTGAGAGTGATGGGGGTCCTGTGACTGGTGCATTGTGGGATAGAGAGACTCAGGCAGTGAATCACCAAAGCCGTCTGTTGAACCCGAGTCTTGATGTGTCCAAAAATGTTAAAAAAGGAAACAAAAAAATAAAATCCACGTCGTGGGGTGCACTTACTTATTCACACGACTGTATATACAGACACAGATAAAAGTGTTGCTTTAATAATGAAGCACAATTGTGTGTGAAATAAGTTAAATCTGACAAAAGTCCTCGTCATCCTCCATTCTTTACTCCACAGAGCAGACACTGCTTTGAGTTCTCGACTTCACAAATTTTAAACATTAAATAAATAAAAATGTCAGAGAAAATTATTGGGGGTCCTTAGAAGTTCAAAGAGCTCACTGGACTGTGGTGACATCTCCAGCTGACTGATTCATCTAATGAGTGTCACCGGGGTCTTCAGTCACTCAGTCAAGTCCTCACTCTGCTGTGTTGTGTCATTGTGTGCCCCACACTGAATGAGGACAAGAGAAGAGGAGGAGATGAAGAAGGTCACAGCCAAGGGTGGTCAAGGTGAAGACTACAAGACCACCTCCAAAGTGCTTCATGTTCCAGTGAGCACAGCTGCTAATATTCTCAAGATGTTTTAGGGTCTGCAGGACTGTAGCCGACCTCCCTGATGAGGCCACCAGAGTAAAACTGACCTCAGATTGAACAGAAGGAGAGTTTAAATGGTGGAGAAAAAACAATAAAACATCAAGAGAGACTCAGGCGGACCTCTGAGATTAAAGGACTAAAAAGCTAAGAGGACCAAGAATGGCGGAAAAGAAGACACTGGAATGTTGTGAAGTGTCTGCTATGAGCCCTGAACTGAATCCAAGTCAACATCCATGGACAGAGCTGAAGGTCACAGCTAGGAGAAAAAGGCCATCAGACGTCAAGAAGAGTGGGCCGGGTGGGCAGTGAGAGGAGTAGAAGTCTCATCCAGAGCCACAGGAAGGGCTTGATGGCAGTTATTACCTCCAAATAATGAGCGACAAAACATGAGGTGAGGGTCTGAATCACTTTGTGTGAGCCATCGGAATTTGATTTATTGTTTCAAATAATCTGTGAAGTCGAAATACAGACAGAGTCTGCTGTGTGGAATAAGAATGGCGGGTGACAGTCACTGAGGTCAGTTTACACTTATTTGACTGAAAAATGGAATTAGTGTTTAAAAGTGGAAGGGGAGAAAAACTACTGGGGGCATCTCGGTGATACAAACAGTAGAGAGACAGACGTGAAAGGCGCTATATAATATAGAGATATTAAAGTCACTATATACTGTAAGAGATGGGAAAGAAATGATGTGATAGATGGATAGAGCAATGAGAGACAGAATGACACATAAATATGAAAGGCACTATATAAGAGAAAGTTGAGAAATGCACTAAAATAATAAATAATAGGAAAGACATTATAACACTGAGAGAGAAAATGACAAATAGGAAAAGGAGTTAAAGACAAATACAGTAGACAGACATGAAAGGCACTATAATAGATAGATAGACATGAAAGGCGCTATATAATAGATAAAGGAGGAATGCAGTGTGGTGTGGTGGTGAAGACTTTGGACTTCAAACCCTGAGGTTGTGGGTTCAAAATCCCACTACTGACACCACTGTGTGACCTGAGCAAGTCACTTCACCTGCCTGGGCTCTGATTGGACAAAGAAAAGAAAAGGAAACAATGGAATCTCAGATGATGGGAGTCACCTTGGATAAGAATGACAGTCAAATAATAATAAGAGATGAGAGGAAACACACGAAAGAAAGAAAGAGAGAGACAATGACAAATGGGAAAGGCACTATAAGATAGATAGATAGATAGATAGATAGATAGATAGATAGATAGATAGATAGATAGATAGATAGAGTGCATCCGGAAAGTATTCACAGCACATCACTTTGTCCACATTTTGTTATGTTACAGCCTTATTCCAAAATGGATTAAATTCATTTTTTTCCTCAGAGTTCTACACACAACACCCCATAATGACAACGTGAAAAAAGTTTACTTGAGGTTTTTGCAAATTTATTAGAAATAAAAAAACTGAGAAATCCCATGTCCATAAGTATTCACAGCCTTTGCTCAATACTTTGTCGATGCCCCTTTGGCAGCAATTCCAGCCTCAAGTCTTGTTGAATATGATGCCACAAGCTTGGCACACCTATCCTTGGCCAGTTTCGCTCCATTCCTCTTTGCAGCACCTCTCAAGATCCATCAGGTTGGATGGGAAGCGTCGGTGCACAGCCATTTTAAGATCTCTCCAGAGATGTTCAATCAGATTCAAGTCTGGGCTCTGGCTGGGCCACTCAAGGACATTCACAGAGTTGTCCTGAACCCACTACTTTGATATCTTGGCTGTGTGCTTAGGGTCGTTGTCCTGCTGAAAGATGAACCGTCGCCCCAGTCTGAGGTCAGGAGCGCTCTGGAGCAGGTTTTCATCCAGGATGTCTCTGTACATTGCTGCAGTCATCTTTCCCTTTATCCTGACTAATCTCCCAGTTCCTGCCACTGAAAAACATCTCCACAGCATGATGCTGCCACCACCATACTTCACTGTAGGGATGGTATTGGCCTGGTGATGAGCGGTGCCTGGTTTCCTCCAAGCCTGGTTTCCTCCAAACGTGACGCCTGGCCTTCACACCAAAGAGTTCAATCTTTGTCTCATCAGACCAGAGAATTTTCTTTCTCATGGTCTGAGAGTCCTTCAGGTGCCTTTTGGCAAACTCCAGGCGGGCTGCCATGTGCCTTTTACTAAGGAGTGGCTTCCCTCTGGCCACTCTACCATACAGGCCTGATTGGTGGATTGCTGCAGAGATGGTTGTCCTTCCGGAAGGTTCTCCTCTCTCCACAGAGGACCTCTGGAGCTCTGACAGAGTGAACATTGGGTTGTTGGTCACCTCCCTGACTAAGGCCCTTCTCCCCCGATCACTCAGTTTAGATGGGCAGACACCTCTAGGAAGTGTCCTGGTGGTATCGAACTTCTTCCACTTACGGATGATGGAGGCCACTGTGCTCATTGGGACCTTCAAAGCAGAAGAAATTTTTCTATAACCTTCCCCAGATTTCTGCCTCGAGACAATCCTGTCTCAGAGGTCTACAGACAATTCCTTTGACTTCATGCTTGGTTTGTGCTCTGACATGAACTTTCAACTGTGGGACCTTATATAGACAGGTGTGTGCCTTTCCAAATCATGTCCAGTCAACTGAATTTACCACAGGTGGACTCCAATGAAGCTGCAGAAACATCTCAAGGATGATCAGGGTAAACAGGATGCACCTGAGCTCAGTTTTGAGCTTCATGGCAAAGACTGTGAATACTTATGTACATGTGCTTTCTCAATTTTTTTATTTTTAATAAATTTGCAAAACCCTCAAGTAAACTTTTTTCACGTTGTCATTATGGGGTGTTGTGTGTAGAATTCTGAGGAAAAAAATGAATTTAATCCATTTTGGAATAAGGCTGTAACATAACAAAATGTGGAAAAAGTGATGAAGCGCTGGGAATACTTTCTGGATGCACTGTAGATAGATAGATAGATATAGATTTAAAAATCAGAAAATGCAGATTGGCAACTTCTATTGAAACAATTTATGTGTTTGTGAAGTATGGCAGTGGATTGACTTTAAATTAACTTACCTTTTAAATTAATTTTAAATTTACTTTGACTGTAAAAAGTGTAACTTTACTAAAGCCAGCGGTCAGTGTGGACAGTCCATTAGAACTTTGACCTCCACGGTGACCTTATGGTGTTTATCATAATTTCTGATTACTCAAACGACTTCCAAATGTTTAACTTGCCTGTCTTTCTCTTTGTTGTCTGTTTTCATCTTTTTATGATTTAATTTTAAACACCCCCACAGATTCTGTCCAATCAGATGACCTCTTTACTATTAGTGTCTCGTCAGCGCAGCTCCTGATTGGTTCTTGTTAATTGTCTGTGTTGTGCTCCGCCCCCAGTCCCGTTACACACTCCCAGATCTCTTCACTCGTTTTCTTTTCTCTCCTTTCAGACTTCTGTCCCCTCATACTGGACATCAACACGGCACACAGAGACCTCCGTCTGTCTGAAGGGAACAAGAAGGTGACATGTGAGGGGAAAAAAGCCAAATATCCTGATCATCCTGACAGATTTGACCGCTGTGTCCAAGTTCTGTGCAGAGAGGCTCTGACTGGGACTCACTGTTACTGGGAGGTGGAGTGCAGTGCAGACTTCATGAGGATTGGAGTCGCATATAAAGGACTGGGCAGGAAAGAAGGGGGCTGGGAGTGCGGCCTTGGATACAACAACAAGTCCTGGTGTTTGTGGTGGTCTCATTCCAAGTACTCTGTGTGGCACAATAAAAAGGGGACTGTAATCCGCGCCCCCTACAGCCCCAGAATAGGTGTGTATCTTGACTGGCCTGCTGGCTCTCTGTCATTTTATAGCGTCTCACACACAATGACCCTCCTGCACAGGTTCAACACCTCCTTCACTGAGCCCCTCTGTCCAGGGTTTGGGTTTGGTCTTCACTCCAGTGTAACAATCAGCCATCTGACACCATGTGACCACTGACCAGTACCCTCCACTGGTCACTTGATGTCCCCACAAGCTCAGCTCCTCTTTGTGTTTGTAGTTTGGGGTGAAATTAAATTTACAGCATTCAGCACCTCTGTGATTGAATTTGTGGATGAGAATGCGGGGCGAGTGCAACTGTCAGGGTCTCCATTATTATTGGGTTTGAGTAGCCAATCAGGTGTGTGTGTCATAATAAGGGGCGGTGACACCTCAGACCTACAAATACCAGTCTGACCAGCAGGGGTCACTGTTGAGTCACAGCCACATGTCCTTCAGGCTGACACCCCAACAACTACTGAGGCCCCCAAGTGTCACTGAATGTCACTTGTTAAGTAGGACAGGCATGTGGTCCTGTTGGATCAGCACAACTGAAAGGCGCTATACAGACTCGGTATGGAGCGCTCTTGAACAGTGACTATATGTAGGAGCAGAGAGGGACAGATGGGACTGGAGTGTTGTCCACTCACCAGACATGTTGTGACCCTCCATTGGTCACTCAAAGGGTCCTTCACTTCAGAATGAATTCACTGTGAATGTCTGAAGACGAGGACTCACCGGTCAGTCAGATGTCGGCCATACTGACAGAGTTTGGTGTTTTAGTTGATGTCACATTAAACTTTAAACTGCACCTCCTCCTTGTCCCCAGATTTGTCACTCTTGGTACCCTGAAAGCTCCAACATCTTCAAAAAATGAATTCTTGGTCAGTTGGCACTCACTTGACATGGGTGCACATGTGTGGCTTTGCAGTGGACTGGCACCCCGTCCAGAGTTGGCCCACCTTGTCCACAAACCTGAAATTGAAAAGCGGATAAGAAAGACAACGAATGGACAGAAGGGGTCACTGATTGGTCAGTCGCCACACTACTGCCTCTTGTGGCCACTCTAAATATTAAACAGCAATTTATACAAAAATGAAATCTAAAAGATAAAAGCAGAAAACATTCAGTGAAATCCTGAGCAGTGAAACATGAAAGGAGAGAATGAGAAACAATCAGAGAGTCAGACAAATGGAGACTTTAACAGGAGGACTGAGGGGTGGGACTGAAGTGCAGTGGCACCCTCTAGTGGACACCCGCCATGTTACACACATGGGAAAGGGGGGAGAAAAGAATACAGTGCAGTGTAAAAGAAATAAGAATAAAGTAAAAACACAAAACACCAGAAATAAAGAACTTTAAATATTATATCTAAAACTAATTAAGATTTAAATGAATTAAGAGCAAAATAATGGCGACACGATCACACAGTCACATGACCTTCAGAGCTGACAGCTGAGCTGATTCTTCTGTAGCCAAACTGCCCCCTCTAGTGGCCACTCTGAATATTAAATGAATGGCAAGGCTGAGGGGGAGGAAAGATTTGGGTTTGATCAAATGGATATTTAGTGCTGATTTATTAATATTGTCATTACCTTTAAGGAGAGTGCAGCTTTGTTAGATTATGGAAGATACTCTATGGGAAAAGAACATTTATTTTGATTAAGCTTTTTTAATAATACATTTACAAAATACAAGTGTAATAATTGTTTACATTTTGTATAATAATCTCCCAATGGTGTTTGGTGAATAAACAATAAGGATGACTGACATTTGTCAAATCTGCTCATCTGTGACCTTCTGACTTGTCACCACCTCTGGTCACATCTCCTGTGTTGTCTGATCTGAAGATATAACACTCCGTATTGATGATCCATTTCTTAATAGCACTGGGAAAGTCAGAATATGACAGTGGGGTGAGTAACAAATAAGATGTTGGTTTGGATTGAATATTTGATTTGTAAGTCTAGCAGTGAAATCGATCATTTAGACCTGAGCAGTGCTCTCCATTCCACATCTGAGTGTCTGCGCTCTGTCCTGTGTGCCCCTGTGTGCCCGCTGTGCCCTTTTATGCCCACTCGAGCCTAACCCCTCCACACACCACGGAGATGTTCAGTTACTAATAAAGATGGACATTAAATGGTGAATTTGACCCTCATGGACACCACAAGGAGTTGAAGTGCATTGAGGACTGAAGTCAGCTGTGATGTTTCATTTTGGGTTTCATTTCTGCCTTAAATGAGTCGGCATTTTCTTTAAACTTTTTGTTATTTTTATGATTTTGTCATTACTTTCAAGGACAGTGCAGCTTTGTTAGGTTCTTTAAGATTCTTGTCATAAAGTCCTTTGCCAGGATAAATGGAGACCTCTAATTTCAGAGCATTAGAAAACACGTGTGTTGTAAGATCAGTTTGTCTTTTTCCTATTTACCTGAGCCATTTAAGCTGTGCGTCCTTGTGGAAAAGTGGAAAAGTAAGTTTATTCTAGATAATTTAATATAAAGAGGTTCAAATGTTTGTTAAAGTTAGACGTGCAGAGTAGTTAAAATGTGTCGTTGAATGTAATGGTGTGACTGAGTTTATGTATTTAACTTTGTTTACAGACCACAGCAACAGGAATTAAAGTTCTTTCTGAGTTCAGACTGCGTTTGATGTGATTTCTTACTTCTATATCACCTGAAACGGGGAGTTTACAGCAGTGAAGTTGTGCAGCTGTGGAGTTAATAGCAGCACCTCACGCGGTCAGACCTCTCATCGTGTCGTCTGCCTTTCAGATTTTATGTCACCCACATTTCTTGCACCAGCCTAACGTACCGAGGCCTGTACTCACTTACAGCGGTTTTGAGTTCTTCAGTTGAGACCGGGGCTGCCAGTTTGTGTGACTTTTGACGAATTAATTGATTTCAAATAAACATCCACTGCCTCTGCCGACGGGTGTTCATCGGAAGTGAAAAGTTTACAGTAGTGATGGGCTGCTCGCAGTTCTGGATTAACCATATAAGCAAAGTAAGCACATGCTTAGGGCATCAAGTGTAAAGGGGGCAGCACAAAAAAATCATTGCCGAATTTATCACATAAATTATTAAATTTATAGCCATTTTCAAAATGTAATGAAAAATGAATAATGCCTCCCTGTACCTCCCTATGCCATCACTGTTCGTAGACGGCGCCTTACACAGTGCGTTCTGCATACTGGTGCCATCTACGATTCCCTTAAACGTCATATTATGTCAAAATATTGTGAAAATAATTTGATTCAAAACAATATGCTTTTATATTTTTAAATAATAGTTAATAGTTGATTAAAAATTATTATCATGTAATTGTTGTGTTTCATGAATTATCTGTTATTTAACTTAAAATAAATTTCTAGTGCGTAGAAAGCGTTATTTTGTGTTTTAAGCAAAAACAAAAAAATCGTTCCAGTTTGAGGACAAAATATTCTGGTAACTGTAATTGTATTCTTGGATATTTTTAAATTCATTTACATTATGTAAAAGTGAAAATCGTACAGCTGATTACTATTGGATAAAATTGTTTATAACTTTTTTACTAATAAAGATTTATTAACAAAACTTTCACAAAATATTCTTCAAATCTTGTACTAAGAATATGTATAGATTTGCTAAATTGACACAAAAGCCATAAATAAATTAAATAGTCAAAATGGTAAATCTACAGTTTTTATGTCAAAATGAAAACTGTACATTTCAAAAAAACCTTTAAAATCGAACGTTAAAATTTGTAAAATGCCGGATGCCATTTTCTCTTCAACAGTAATTTCTCAGCTGAACTAAGTTCAGTGCAACAGAAAATGTAAAAACAAGATTCAGTCATGCAGAACTTTGTAAAATAATTTTAGAAGACAATATTGAGTTTGCTTTTCCAAATGTAGACATTGCCTTTTGTATATTTTTAACATTAATGGTCACAAACTGCTCAGCTGAGCGCTCATTTTCTCGGTTGAAATATTTTAAAAATCCCCTCAGAACAAGTGTGCATCAAGGCAGGCTGGATGTCTTATCTCTGTTATGTATAGAAGCAGATGCGTTGCGTAAGATTGATTATGAAGATCTAATCAAAGAGTTTGCAAGGAAAAAAAGTATTAAGATAAAATAAAATGAAGCATACAAAAAGAAATATTATTTTCCTTCTTACAATAAGGATGTTTTGTTTAATTTCGAATTTTCGATAATAACATAACATTTTATTTCCTAGTTTGTTATTGTTTTAATATTTTGAATTACTAGTGTAAGGGGGCACCAAAATTACTTAGTGCTTAGGGCATCTAAGGGTCTTAATCCGGCCTGGCTGCTCGATACTGACATGTCGACACCGTGTCGAGCTTTCGAAGCGCCGCTCTTGTTTCAAATTCACCTGTCACGTGATTTTAAGGCACGCTAGCGTCATGACGTCATTGATATCTGCTTAGTCAGCAGCCGATTGGTCAGCCCCCTCATCTGCTGAACGGCTTTGGCTCAAAGCGTAAAAGCAGTTGGCCCTGCTGCATCTGTGAGGTGTGCTGTAGTGATGGGAACTCCGGCTCTTTTCAAAGCTTCGGCTGTTTTGGATCGGCTCCCTTTAAAGAGCCGGCTCTTACGGCTCCCGAATGGCTCTTCGTTTAGTATCACTTGGATGCTTATATTTTAGCCTAATTAAGCAATTATGAATGGTTTGTGTATAGCCTAAGCAATTTCTTATTCATTGTTTTCAGACATTACGTATTTTATGCATTTTTTCATTACAATAAATACACAGTTACTATTGTTTAACATTTTAATAAAAGCTTTAAATGAACAGCTTAACACAAAAATACAGCAAACAAATTAAATAAAGGCCAAACTCAACAACAACAACACAACACTAGGACTCTTTGAATAAAAGTTTTTAGGCCACGTTGGCATTAAGAAATGCCAGATGCCTCAGCTTAGATGGGCTGATGCGATTTCTCCTCTCCGTGATTATTTGTCCTGTTTTTGAGAAGACTCTTTCTGGGGGGACCGATGTAGGGACAATGCAAAGTCTTCGTACCATTACCTTAACCAGGCGTGGGTAGACTGCAGCCTTGGCCTCCCACCAGCTCACTGGGTCTTCAGATCTTTGGATGAGGGGCTCCTCAAGATAGGACCTCAACTCCAGCATAGCATCAGCTGTGGGATTTCTCCTTGCAGTGTCTCCTGTTGCTCTTTCGTCAAAGAGCCTCCACACAGCAGAAGCTTGTGGTTCCTGTGAACACGGCCCTGCTCCAGTTTCATCTTCTTGGCCCTCTGATGGAGGAGCAGACAGGCTGCTGGGGTTGCATCTTGCTGCTGCTGCACTTATTCTTTGAAATGCCTCATCCACAGCTCTGTTGTCATTAAATGCTACCTTTTTTCCAGAGCAGTGGTTTCTGAAAGCACAGTGTTGTACTCCATCCTCAGATACTGTATATAGTTATGGAATAATTGTTTGGGACAAAGTTTTTCTGCTAGGGAGAACATACATGGGGTTTAAGGCCTGTACAAAAGTTAGATAGATAGATAGATAGATAGATAGATAGATAGATAGATAGATAGATAGATAGATAGATAGATAGATAGATAGATAGATAGATAGATAGATAGATACTTTATTAATCCCAAAGGGAAATTCACAAAGTAAGTGTGTCCAGTGAACAAATCCACATAAAATAAAGTAATAGGATTGATCAATAAATAAAAATAGAAAAATAAAAGTAGAAAAGTACACATACACATACAGTCATACACGGAGATGCTGAAAAGGCTGCCACTCTCGACGGCGCCGGATTAACATGTATGTTGTTGTAAATCCTCTGTCCTCCAGAATGGAAAATGGTTGAAAGTCGCCAGCTATCATTTTGGCCAGCTCCTCATCGACACTTATTTGTTTGTTTGGTGTCATTTGTTTTGGAATAAATGTGCTTATTTTGGTTTGAACTGAAGACCGTGTTATACCTGCAGTTTTCGGTAAGACAGTGGATGCTGCAGCAGAAGTACTTGGCTCTTTTCCAGGGTCAGTGGATGGCAGGACAGAGGGCACGCTGTCCTCCAGCTGCACGGATGGGTGGGTGCTTCTTATATGTCTGTGCAGTTTTGTTGTTGACCCTGCTCTAACGGATATTTTCATATTACAAATTCTGCACTTAGCTTTGCAGTCCCCAATATCATTGAAATGCAGCCAGATGCTGCTTCTTTTTCGGCTTTCACTCATTTCTTCACTCTTCTTTTTTTCTTCACGATGCACTTGCATTTAAATCTGGCTCCTCGTCTGTCGCAGCGACAAGTACACAGAGCGACACTACCTGGCCTGTACCAACAGTCGCTGTCTTCGGAGCGTCTGCCCCCCTTCCTTCTTTCACATAATGGTACGATCCTAGTCCGATGTGTCGTTCGTGAACGAGCCGGCATTATGAGCCAATGTTCTGTGTGCCCATCTAAGTAAAGTCCCGTCCCTGCCGAATGGATTTTCAGCAGAGCTGAGCAGGAGCGACTGAAGCTTCCAATTGTATCCGTCTGCAGGTCGCAGACTTGGCCTTCCACGCCCCCAGCCTTCCACAGCTGCACGCCCACAACATCACATGGTATTAAAAATAGAAGAGCAGTTGTACAGTTTTTCGAAAAGGAGCTGAAAATGTTTACGGAATAATGGCACAACAAAATCAGGTATGGACTCACAGAATAAAACGCTCGGTATGTTTATAGAAACTTCAGAGCCATTAAACAAAACTAATGTACAATTATAAATAGCGTACGCTATGAATTCAAGTGTTTTGTGTTTATTGTCATTATAACATTGGCTAGATGTCCTATTTTAAAACGTATCGTTTTAATTAATTCTTTTCCTTTTATGTATTATCTATATATATATAATTCACTAAGCCGGGAGACAAGTAGCCACCCATGGAAAGCACGCCAGAAGGGGCGTGGATTCACTAAACCACCGACAAGTAAGATGCCAATGGCGCACGCAGGAATGAGCCACGCCCACCAACTTTTAGACCATTAGATACGACGAAAAAATCACAGAGCCACGCCCACCAACTCGGATGCGACGCCTCAGAAAACATGCCGTCATTTCTGTTTGTCTGTGCCACAGTCCACTTGCAGCTCTGAGCCACGTTGACTTTTCATTAGTCAACCTCAGTGGAACCTTGGTTAACACACAGAAGCAGCGTGAGAGAGAGACAGACGCACACACAGGCAGCGTCAGAGAGAGAGCCACGCAATCCTTTAAAACTGAAGTTAAAACACAATGAAGGAAGCAGTCTTTAAAAACCAATAAGCCCTGTGCCTCTTTTTCATTAGCGTCTCACCTGCTTCAGGCCCTGCAACAGTCAAGACGCTCTCTCTGCAGCTGACCTTCTCTGTGCCTGACTCCACTACTGTCAGTCGCCCGATTAAAAATGGCCTTTTGAAGGGGAGCTATGGACCCGCTATACCACAGGAACACATTGCCTTTGAGCCTGCTCTCGCTCACTGTAACGTACCGGCTTTCTCTCTCTCCTCACTCGCTCACACACTGCACAGGGGAGAAATGCCCGCAGCACGAGTCTACCTGGAAACTGTTTCAGCCACACTTCCACACCCCTCGCTACACTGTGAGTGCGATGATTATTTATTTAAAAATGGCCTTTTGAAGGGGAGCTGTGGACCCGCTATACCACAGGATCACCTGTGACATTGCCTTCACATCGTTTTCCTTTTATTTATAATCCTGTTGAGCAGATCAGACACCCAGGCAAACAACACTGAATAATCAATAGCTGCAACCACTTTGCCCGCCCCACTCCTCACCTGAGTCGGTTTCGTCTCTGTTCAGCAGTGTTTGCCAAACTCGGTCCTGGTGAACCCCTGTGGCTGCAGGGTTTTGTTCCAACCAGATTCCTAATCATTAATGCCGGTGAAACTCATCTGGGATAAGTCGTTTTTCAAACGCAGCTGTGTAGCAGATTAGTCTAGCAAGATGTAATAATCCGAGATGAATGCGCGCCTCCGCGCAGAGTGAAAACACAATGTATATTGCTGCAACAAAATGATGAAAGAACAGGCGCATTGTTTTCACACAAGCTGAGTGGGTGGGTGTTAGTTAGTTAATTAGCAACTCGAAGGATTTCAAGATTTAATATGCATAAGCGGTAACACTGCAAAAGCAGCCCAAACCAGAAAAGATGGCTGGCAAATTAAACGCGTGTGCATTGTACTTACTGAAAGCAGCGTTACGGATTTTGCAAATGTTCATTTTTTCCCTCTGATTAAAAAACATTGAAAAAGCGGCGCGGATTGGTTTTCAGCGTGTAAAACAGTTTGTTTGTCGCGGATAATTTGCTATCCACACAGGGAGGAACCGCGAAGCGAACCCACAATCTTCCACTGTCTCCTTACTGCAAAGCAGCCGTACTACTACAGCACCACAAGGCAGTTAAACAATGCACCGGGCCACATGTTCATTTTTCCCCTGTGCTTAAAAGACATTAAAAAACTGTTTCTCAACTGTGACTCCCGAACAACTCAGTACGCGAAAAGCGGCTAGAATCGCAAACAACAATGAAAACTCTACGTGAATCACGGGTAGTGATGGGCCGCTCGATACTCAGGTTTCAACACTGTGTCGAGCTTTCAAAGCACTGCAGATTTTAATACTTGATCGAATAATGACATCTGTGATTTAAGGATTTCACCTTTTCTTTCTCAAATGTGCTTACCTACAGTATATCATGGCAAAGTACAGGGATAAACCTTTATTGTCTGTCTACTCCGTTTTAATTAAGTCAGACCAAAGAAAACATTTAAGGCTATTAAATGTGATCTCAAGAAAAGATCAGGTTTAATTATAATACTAATAACAGGAGCCATTATAATGTACGTTATAATATCCAAGATGTCTCACTGAAAGGTTTTTTTTAATGTTGTTATTTGTCCTGGTGTCTATATATACACAGGGAACTCCAGTTTCTGTATTACATTTTGCCTGAAAAAGGGGCCTGAGTTGCCTCAAAAGCTGGCATAGTGTAATCTTTTTAGTTTGCCAATAAAAAGGGTCATTTTGCTTGACTTCTCACAACATTCATAATGGCTAACATGGTACAACACCCTAGTACTTCTTGTGACACAGAAATACAACACTTAAAATAGAAAATTTTAAATGCATTGTGTATTAATAATGGGTGGCACAGTGGGTAGCGCTGCTGCCTCGCAGTAAGGAGACCCGGGCTCGCTTCCTGGGTCCTCCCTGCATGGAGTTTGCATGTTCTCCCCGTGTCTGCGTGGGTTTCCTCCCACAGTCCAAAGACATGCAGGTTAGGTGGATTGATGATTCTACATTGTCCCTGGTGTTTGTGTGTGTGTGTGTGTGCCCTGCGGTGGGCTGGCACCCTGCCTGGGGTTTGTTTCCTGCCTTGCGCCCTGTGTTGGCTGGGATTGGTTCCGACAGGCCCCGGTGACCCTGTAGTTAGGATACAGTGGGTTGGAGAATGGATGGATGGATGTATTAATAATATAGTGATCCAATACAGCGATGTTAATAATGTATCACAAGATTACCTCACTCTCTATATTTTTCTCTTCATTATCTGACTCAGCATTCCTGTGTTTTTTCCTAGTCACCAATATTTCCTAATGCCTAATAAACATTGCTAAGTTTCTAATGGATGTAATTGCCCCATCATCAGCTGCCATTACCTTGATCCAAAAGTCATATCAACCATCTGGCCAAAGGAGCGACCCCATCTTCCTCTTATCTGTGTATTTAACTGTCCCGTTCCTACCCTCTGAGTTGTAAATTCTGCTAGTGTGTCCTCGAGTCTATTGGCACAGGTGATCTCCTAAAGGACATGATTACCTTTCCATCAGTATCTTACAATGTAAGAAGTATATTGCTGCCTTCTGGCCACAAGAGTCTTCATCTCGTATTTACTTGGCTCATTCCAAAACCTCACTTTTGTAAATATTGGTGGCCTTACTGATTACTTTAGAGAGAAGGTATGGGCATTAGCCTTTCATATTTCACTCTTACATTGCCTGAAGCTATTGATTACACTTTATGTGCTGAAAGTACCTATTGCAAGAATGAAGACTTTATGTACTTATAGTTTTAATTTCTATTTAAGCTTTATGATGACCATTTACAGATTTTTTTTTCTTAAATATTACAGCAACACAAAATTCTTCAGCATCTTCTGGAGGCAGAGAAGTGGTGTACTGAGAATAATTCTGTCTTCAAAGGGCAAGTCTCACTCCCTTCATTACTCTCGATGGAGGAGGACGACAGAGGAGGCCCTTCAAAAATGTGATTTGTTAACTGAATTTCCAGAAGAAGAGGAGAGGGAATATGTCCTTGAACCATTGACCTTCCTTTTTTCAGATATGGAAGATATGCATCTGTTTTTAGATAGATAGATAGATAGATAGATAGATAGATAGATAGATAGATAGATAGATAGATAGATAGATAGATAGATAGATAGATAGATAGATAGATAGATGTGAAAGGCACTATAATATAGTGACTATATAGTAGTATATAGTAGTATAGTGACTATATGATAGATAGATAGATAGATAGATAGATAGATAGATAGATAGATAGATAGATAGATAGATAGATAGATAGATAGATAGATAGATAGATAGATAGATAGATAGATAGATAGATGTGAAAGGCACTATATGATAGATAGATAGATACTTCCAATCCCATTGGGAAATTCACATTCTCCAGCAGCAGCATACTGATACAATAAATAATATTAAATTAAAGAATGATAATGATGCAATAATATGAGAGGAAAAAGAAAAATTACTGTGTTTTGTAAGAAAATGTAACATGAACGTACATGTCCCTCATTGTTCTATGACCTATAATTCTAGTTCTTTGTTTATATTTTGTTTAACTTTTTGGTAATAAATGTTACAAACCAGTTTCATTTTTAAGCTATTGTCTCAGATCTGCATTTATTATTGTTATGCATTAAAATAATGTTTTTAAGGCAAGGCCAATTTTATTTATAAACAGCATTTTCAACAGCCAAAACTGAACTGAAATGCTGTACAAAAAATGGTAAAAGAAGCAGTTCAAATATACAGTATGTACACATCACATAACTGCAAGAATAACCATTACATAAAAGATCAACTCTAAATGTCCACATTCATACATGCATACTGTATTTATAATCATGCATATACTGTACATGACCTAACTAATACAAACGTAATGTCAGCGTCTTACAGGGTCAAGTGCTAGTGAGAAGAGATAAGACTTCATTGACTTTGACTTAAAATGCTCAGTATTGGAGCAGATCTAACATAATAAGGCAAGCCATTCCAGAGAAAAGGATATTTCTTGTATTTGAATGGAGGCATCTTAACCAAAAGTTTAAAACATATTTTTACACTCCAAAAATTCATATATAACCATAATAGATTGTCTAAGGGTAACCAAGATTTCATTCATTCATCCATTGTTTAAACCACTCAGTCCTGAACAGGGTCACTGGGTAGGGTGCTGAAGCCTATCTAAGCCAGCATAGGGCACAAGGCAGGAACAAACCCTCGTCAGGGAGCCCTTGCATTTCAGGGCGGACATACACACACCAAACACACACTAGTGCCAATTTTTAGCAACACCAATACACCTAACCTTTACATCTGAGGAAGGAAACCAGAGCACCAGAAGGAAACCATGCAGACAGGAGGAGAACCAGAGATGTAAACCTGGTCTCCTTTCTGCGAGCCAGCAGCGATGCCACCAACGGTTTTCAAAATACAGAATCATTTCATAAATGTTGGTACTTCAAGTATTAAACACCTGACTCACTCATGTGATATAATTTTAAAACTATTTACCAAAACATGCATTTATTTTTATGCAGTATGTCTCTGACGCTCCTTTAATATTCACAGGGAAAACAATTATGCATTAAAGTTAAAAACCAGGAAAACGTCTGAAAGTTTAACAACACCACTTGAAATGTATCAGTATTGGAACTGCAGTGTAGAATAAAATTAAGAAAACACATTTCAAGACAGACAATGGAGGATGAAGGTCCCCACATATGCTGTATTATTTTAAACATTGTACAATACAAACAATTTTAAAAGCGTTTTTGTTTTTCTTTTCTTTTACATGGCTTTGATCATCACTCATTTTGCAACATAATAAATTAATGTCATTAACGGAACTTTCCCTTTTATTGAAGGAGGTTCCAGAAATAATGTAACAATGATTTCAAGTATTTTAAATGATAGAATTCACTATAATAGAAGTTAGAACAACCACATGCATATTTAGTATGGTGTTTCCTTAATCTAAAAGAATATGTCCTCTTTCTTTTGAACCCTGAATCGTGTTATGAAATTGATTTTTTTCAATCTAAAAAGAACTACAACAATAATAATATAAACATAAACTTGGATTCTGGTCTCATGATCGGACGAAGGCATATTAATAACGATTTTATCATCTTTTACGGTTACAGGGTTAATCAACATTACTTTCTTGCAAGTAAATCAATGTGTCAGAGGACAGACGCTAAATGTTGGGGGCGAGTCGTGGAAGGCCTGAGGTGTGGAAGGCCAAGTCTGCGACCTGCAGCCGGACCCTTCTCAATGGCTTTGACTCAAAGCGTAAGAGCAGTTGGCCCTGCTGTGTCTGTAAGGTGTGCTGACGCGAGTTTAAATCCTAGTTGGGGCTCGAGTATGGTCTTTGCACAAAGTTTTAAAAGAAGGAGTTTTTAAAAAGAGTTATGTAGTACTTGTCTCTAAGTTAACAAATAGCAGACATTATGAACGATTCACATGTGACACCTCGTTTCTTGTTACTTAGTCTTGTCCGCCTAGAATCTGAAACAAATTAATAAGCATTTATTTGCGTAAGGCAGGACGTTTTATAACAATCCAGCGTCACCCCATGGCGATCATATCAGAGAAGCTTCATCAACGCCGATTTGTGTAAGCGCACGACACTCCTCATTAAATGTGTTTACTATTCAGTGATTCCCAGATCTGTAGCTGATTTATATTATTGATTTCCAAAAAGCAATGTGAGTAAAAACGAGCTCTGTATAACTAATCACAACTGTCTTTAAAAAAGAATCAGTGCAATCGACAGCGTCTTCTGCAATTTAGGGAAAGCCTCGGGATTTCTGCATTAATGAGACAAAAATGATGAAAAGAAACTTTGTGAATTCACCCAGAGGTGAACATAAAGATCACTCAAGTACTGACAAGAAGGAGCAGCTGGATAAGCACCTCTGGAGCCAAACTTTCTAAAAAACATAAGACTTGCAGTAACATCCTTTCCTTGTGAATTCATCTTTTCAAAGGGGGGTAAATAAGTAGACTTCTGAAGTGCGGCACAACAGAGTAAATCATTGCTGGAAACAGAATTCTTGACAGACTAAGCTTTTGTTGTTTCTGTTTTCTTAGACCATCTTCAGTCCCACAATCCCCTGCAGTCACTGACACGTTTAACGTTCTCTGCTCCTCACCTGTCGTGTTACCCAAAGCATCAAGACGGAGTTTCATTCAAGGCTTTGAAGGCATACGTGTTTTATAATAATAATAATAATAATAATAATAATAATAATAGTAATATGGCAGGAATGAGAAGAAGCTCAAGATGGTAATATTTATGAGAAGAGCCCTCATGACATCAGGGTGAGGAGGTGCCTTGTCTCCCGTTACGTGAGCTCGTCTGCCGCCCCTCACTTACACTAACACGCGTTACACTGGGGGGCAAATGCAATGGAGAATACCGACAATGTACACCTTCAGAAGTGCAATAAATCGACTGTACACTGAAGTATTCCGTTGTCAAACGTTAAATACAAAGGAGAATATTTCAGATAAACGATGAGATTTGTTAATTATAAACAATGCAACATAACTATTATATGTGTTATTACTCTTTCATTTATTCTCACCAAATTTTACATATCTACATGGGAAATGAATATTGGTAATATGTTTATAATAATTCTGATTAAAATACACTGTCAAATATATTAATGAACAAACTGAGACACATTGGCCTTTTATCACAAAGCGTGTGCGCTGTCATTTAGGACACAATGCATTGTTAACGTCACGCACTCTCTACTGACGCGATGTCACGAAAACAAAGAAACAGCGCAGTCCATGAAACTCACAGCCTCCTTGATTTCTGACCTTATGATTAGTTGTCAATATCACATAAATAAAGTCATTTTAAGAAGATGACAAGTCTGCTATAGTCATGTCAATAAACGCTCCGATTACAATGTTTGCATATACAGAATATAAAACAGAATCTTAATGAAGCGGGACTCGTGAGTAGTAACGAATAATATGTGACAGTAAAAAAGTATAAGTAATAATAACGGGAACAAGTAAAAACTACGACTCTCTAAAACGGACACTGTAAACGTAGATATTTCAATAACTAATTTATGAGGCTTGTGTGTTCATTTCAATATCGATTTAAGAGCTCAGTAAGCCACCTGTTGTACTAAACGGCAGCTCAAACAGCACTTAACAGTAAATAGTCTAACAACTCAATATAAGACAATGAAACGAAGAGGCCGCGCCGCATAAGACAATGAAGGCTCACGCTGTCCTGCCGCGTGTTTGGAAGGCGCTGATTGGCTGTAAAAAATAAATCTTGCCTGTGTGAAAAATAATAACAAAAAATAGCTAACTATGCGCAAAATAATCATTACTTTAATAAACATGGGTTTTACTCTTTTTATTTTATTTAATTCTAATTCAATAAAAAATCAAAAATAACGTTAACTTATTCTTTTTCTTAAAATGTAAACATTTTTTATAACTTATTCTAGGTAAAAAAACCATACTGTGAAGTGAACACATTTAAGTTAAGTTAAATTTAATGACACTGCACTTCCTCTCACATCGATTTCTTGGTCTTTACAGCAACGCATTCAGCTGTAACTTTTATCTAAGAGCTATTATGCTACGAATGTGTAAGTATAAAGCATATTAATTCTGTAATGAATAACTAGTATTTCATTTCGTTAGTTATAGACATAAGTAGTTGTTGTTTTCACTAAACCTTTCCCTTCATGTGGAAAACATGGCGAGCAGGTATAGCGTCTTTTTAACAACCTGTATTTGTTGGCGGCCATTCATTTAACGGGGGATGCTGGCGTAAATGCAGGACGTGTGAAGAGCGCCATCTGCCGCGGGATTTCACTCACTTCACTCTCTATCCGTTTACTTCTCATTATTGGGACATTACTTGATTGAGAGATTTTTTTTTTTAAACTGATACAAAAAGTAAGAACATTTGCATTGGCATTTGAATGTCAGTAATTCAGTAAAAATTATCCTCAGACATTTGATTTAATTTTTAAATGTTTACCTTTGAAAATATAACTCCGTTGTTGTGACTATCTGGGTAAGAGCAGAGAACGTTAAACGTGTCACTGACTGCGGAAGATTGTGGGACTGAAGATGGTTTAAGGAAACAGAAACGACAAAAGCTTAGTCTGTCAAGAATTCTATTTCCATCAATGATTTACTTTGTTGTGCTGCACTTCGGAAGACTACTTATTTACCCCCCTTTGACAAGATGAATTCACAAGTAAAGGATGTTGCTGACAAAGTCAGGTGGTTTTTAGAAAGTTTGGCTCCAGATGTGTTTATCCAGCTGCTCCTTCTTGTCAGTACTTGAGTGATCTTTATTTTCACCTCTGGATGAATTCGCAAAGTTTCTTTACATAATTTTTGTCTCATTAACGCAGAAATCGCGAGGCTTCCCTAAACTGCAGAAGACGCTGTCGATTGCACTGATTCTGTTTTAAAGACAGTTGTGATTAGTTATGCAGAGCTCGCTTTTAATCACATTGCTTTTAGGAAATCAATAATACAAATCAGCTACAGATCTGGGAATCACTGAATAGTAAAAACGTTTAATGAGGAGTGCCTCTCTTATATGATCGACATGGGGTGACGCTGGATTGTTATAATATGTGCTGTCTTACGCAAAATATGCTTATTAATTTGTTACAGATTGGTGGACAATACTACACAACAAGAAAACATCTTGCATCACCCCAGTCCCAAAGATATCACGTCCTGGTGAGCTGAATGACTTCCGGCCTGTCGCTCTGACATCACATGTGATGAAGACCATGGAGAGGCTGCTGCTTCACCACCTGAGGCCACAGGTCCAACACGCCCTCGACCCTCTGCAGTTCGCATACCAGGGGAAGGTGGGAGTGGAAGATGCCATCATCTATATGCTACATTGATCCCTCTCCCACTTGGACAGAGGCAGTGGCGCTGTAAGAATTATGTTTCTAGACTTCTCTAGCGCCTTCAACACCATCCAACCTCTGCTCCTTAGGGACAAGCTGACAGAGATGGGAGTAGATTCATACCTGGTGGCATGGATTGTGGACTATCTTACAAACAGACCTCAGTATGTGCGTCTCGGGAATTGCAGATCTGACATTGTGGTTAGCAACACAGGAGCGCCACAGGGGACTGTACTTTCTCTGGTCCTATTCAGCCTATATACATCAGACTTCCAATATAACTCGGAGTCCTGCCACGTGCAAAAGTTTGCTGATGACACTGCTATCGTGGGCTGCATCAGGAGTGGGCAGGAGGAGGAGTATAGGAACCTAATCAAGGACTTTGTTAAATGGTGCGACTTAAACCACCTACAACTGAACACCAGCAAAACCAAGGAACTGGTGGTGGATTTTAGGAGACCCAGGCCACTCATGGACCCCGTGATCATCAGAGGTGACTGTGTGCAGAGGGTGCAGACCTATAAATACCTGGGAGTGCAGCTGGATGATAAATTGGACTGGACTGCCAATACTGATTCTCTGTGCAAGAAAGGACAGAGCCGCCTGTACTTCCTTAGAAGACTGGCATCCTTCAACATCTGCAGTAAGATGCTGCAGATGTTCTATCAGATGGTTGTGGCGAGTGCCCTCTTCTACGCAGTGGTGTGCTGGGGAGGCAGCATTAAGAAGAAGGATGCCTCACGCCTGGACAAACTGGTGAGGAAGGCAGGCTCTATTGTTGGCATAGAGCTGGACGGTTTGACATCCGTAGCAGAGCAACGGGCACTCAGCAGGCTCCTATCAATTATGGAGAATCCACTACATCCATTAAACAGTGTCATCTCCAGACAGAGGAGCAGTTTCAGCGACAGACTGCTGTCACTGTCCTGCTCCACTGACAGACTGAGAAGATCATTCCTCCCCCAAACTATGCGACTCTTCAATTCCACCAGAGGGGGTAAACGTTGAACATTATTCAAGTTATTGTCTGTTTTTTACCTGCATTTTTTATTACTCTTTAATATTTTTTGCTGCTGGAGTATGTGAATTTCCCCCTGGGATTAATAAAGTATCTATCTATCTATCTATCTATCTATCTATCTATCTATCTATCTATCTATCTATCTACATGTGAATCATTCATAATGTCTCCTAAAAGTATTTCTAAACTTACAGACAAGTATAGCCAGGGCTGGATTTATATGAAAAGAGGCCCTAGGCTATTCCACTTATGAGGCCCTTTCACCTTCCATTTTGAAGTTTGTAAATTACATGAGAGATAATAAAATTTTGCTAACAATTTGAATGTAGGCCCCTCTTGATCTTGAGGCCCTAGGCTGAAGCCTAGTTAGCCTATAGGAAAATCCGGCCCTGAGTATAGCTCTTTTTAAAAAGTCCTTTTTTAAACTTTGGGCAGGGACCATATGAGAGCCCCAACTAGGATTTAAAGTCGCGTTAGCACACCTTACAGATGCAGCAGGGCCAACTGCTTTTACGCTTTGACGTACATAAATGTAATATTTGATTGGCTGAAGTTGAAAATGATTTGTCACACTCATCTTACTCCGGTCCTGTCTTGTGCCCTGTGTTGGCTGGGATTGGCTCCAGCAGACCCCTGTGACCCTGTGTTCAGATTCAGCGGATTGGATAATGGATGGATGGATCTTACTCCGGTCTGCAGCAATATCTACTTGGAGCCGTTCAGCAGATGAGAGGCTGACCAAACCGGCTGCTGACTGCGCAGACCGTAGACATATATAGATAGACGCCACACTCACTGTGTTGCCCAGTCGACACGATACGTCAGTGCGTCCGCCATATTGCAAGTGGCAAAAGTGCCATTTAAAGTAATACAGGTACACTTGGAAACTGTTATTTCTGATGAAAAAACAATAATGTTTAAAACAGTATCGTTTACATAGGCTACAACAGATTTTGGCGAATCGTTTAAATGCAATTATTTATATCCATTTATACATCAATCATGGTAATTATTAAATAATTCCTCCCGTATAAGTAACATTTCTCGGACTGCCTTCTTCCATCTCTGAAATAGTTCTAGACTTCATCCTGTTCTTACACAACACATAGGCATTTCAATAACTAATTTGGGAGGCTTGTGTGTTCATTTCAATATCGAATTAAGAGCTAAGTAAGCCACCTGTTGTACTAAACCAGGGGTCTCTAAAGTATGAACACGGGAGAATTGGCACACTCCCCTAATTATATTATGTATGTAAAGAGTTTCACTGTAAAACGTAATAAGCTTCATATCTGAGTGTTTGGAGACCCTGGTATTGTATTGAATTTGTACTGACATAACATAAACTACTGTCCAGTATGTCTAAATGTGTCTTTTCGTTTCTGATCGCCATACGGCACTTCCATCTTGGGACAATTCGCTCTAAACAGTTTCAGCCAATCAGCGCCTTCCAAACACGCAGCAGGACAGCGTGAGCCTTCACTGTGGGCGGCGCGGCCTCTTCGTTTCATTGTCTTATATTGAGTTGTTAGACTATTTACTGTTAAGTGCTCTTTGAGCTGCCGTTTAGTACAGGGGTCTCCACGAAGGCCACATTGGGTACTTTAGCACTTTTCAGGGGACTAACATAAAAGATAAATAACTAAATATATGATTCTTTTATTGAAAGCAGAAATGTTTATAAACTAATTAGAGTATGTGAGATTAAATTATCGTATATTAATGACGACGAACACTTCCAGAAAATTCTCATATTTTCATCACAAATTATAATAAACCATTGATGGAACTGTTTTTGTGATTTTAAAATCTTATTAAACTGAGGTTCAAATTTTGAAACGCTAATTACAAGTAGCGACTTCACATGTTCATCAGATAAATTTGTCCTGTATTTTAACTTGATATCTTTCATTCGGGAAAACGTTTGTTCATAAAGATGTGTTGGAGATAAATTTACAAGCTAATTTCTTCAAATTTGGAAACTGCTCAGAGGTCAAAAATTTATAAAAATCGATCAAGTTTCCTTCCTTGTATGTATCTTTAATATGTTCATTTGCCTGAAGTTCATTAATTTCCATTTGAATTTGACTTGGTACATCAGCGACATCACAGTCAAACGGATTTTGAAACAATCGAATTTCCCTGGCATTGGTGTCCAAATCAGCAAATCGCTCCTGAAATTGTTGTTTAAGATCTGAAATAACTAAATTTGCGAACAAGAAAGGAAATTCCGCTTCACCCTTTTTATGCAATTCTGCACAGTACGGCATATGAGCAAAGTTATAATCTTTCACCAGGCCTTCCTGAAGTATCAGCTTTGCTCTGAATGCCTTGATATGAGTTAATAAATCACAAATAAGTTATTTTCACCCTGCAACTTTAAATTAAAATTTTTCATGTGGTTCACCAGATCTGCAGAAATGCCAATTTCCAAAGCCCCTCGGTATCTGATAAAAGTGGTTCATATAGTTTTTTCTCGGTAAGAAATATATCGGTTTCATTCCTGACATGAAAGACCCTTTCTACAGCTAAGCCATCGGACTGCAGTATAAAATGTCAAGTCAACTCTCGGAATCACAATCCTCGAGAAACGACCGAAACTGGCGATGATGAAGTGCATGAGAGCGAATGACGTTTACCATCGAAATAGCAGGTTTGAAGACACAGCTCATATCAGCGTATTCTCCACAGAGTGGTTGTTGGTGGATAACACTGTGAAGAAACATTGGTTTGATATTCCTGCATCCTAACAAGCTTTTGTGATTTGTCCAACCAAAGCCATCTTCATACCAGACATGTTTTGTCCTCCATCAGCTGTCCAAATTATATTCTGTTCATGTTTTTTGAATTTCTTTGAAGATATCCTCTCCTGTTGTAGAGCCCTGCATGCTGTGAAGTGACGCTAATTCCTGTGTGACATTAAGTTCATCATCGACGCCATGAAAAAATACTACGAGTTACAAGGTCTTACAGACATCAGTTGGTTCATCCAGCGAGAGAGAATCCCGACTTAAGCATTGGGCTTTGCCTACAATTTGCTCGATGTGCTATTTCACATATTTCCGACCCGACGAGCAACAGCATTTAGTGCAGGACTTATCATTTTAAACAGATCAAGTTTTTCTGGGCATAACTCAGCCACTGCTTCCATCACACATTCGTTGATGATTTTGCCATCGATGGTTTTTAGCCAAAACATAAGCAGCCTTGTAGCTTACCAAGGTTAAGGCTTCAGTTTGCTTTCGTAATTAAATCTTGCTGAGAACGCAGACAACGACATCACAATTCAAACTGATCTGAACGCTCCTTTTCTTTATATTGCGATAAGCATGTTTTATTTCATAATGGCGGCATTGTATTCTTTCAAGTCAGCAACAGTGTCTTTACAAATGAGACGTACGGCTTTATCCTTTGACTTAATCCGATCATATGAAGAACTATTTTACATCCCATTCATCATTAAACACACGACATTCAAGATCAACGTTTCTTTTCTTTTTCCCATCCATGTTCAAACTATAAAAGAGAATACATTTATAACTAACTAATTATTAAAATCACCAGAACTCTGTACAAGCAAACATGTGAATAAGTGAATACACACCTTTAAATATAAATGTATGCGATTACAGTTTGAGTATCACACGGCACCACTGCAAGTATTCTTATGGACAATTAACGTAATGACTAGTAACGAACTTCTAGATTCAATTTAAAGATCAGTCACAGCGCCAGAGCGACCTACAGCGCCGTGAACTGACATGTCGATCGGGCCGAACAAGTACAAAGAAATACCACAAAGTGTACAATTATGATTCAGTATTAAATAAAGCTGTGAATAATATAAACTGCATCATACTTGGGGGCTAATGCACCCCTGGACGACAAATAATTTTCTTGTTGCACTTTTTAAGTAAACGTCACAATTCACAAAGAAAATGTGAAATTGTAATGGAACACAGATTTTTTTTCTTTCAAAGAACACCACAATTACTGCAACAACTGATCATTTCACACCCTGCCAATGAACTGTAAAAACTATAAAAGAAAAACTACTGCAACAATAAGTTATTACATGTATAAAGTGTAACTGACGCCATTGATGACAGTCAGTAAATCACCGAGCCAACTGCACTTGAACGGGCTGAACACAAACACATGGAGGTCAGCGCTGATGCTGGCAGGCCAGTCTAGTGCAGCGGCTCAATCAGGGACAGTGAGGCTGTAGGGGGCGCCAGTGGGCACGAGCTGGCTGTTCAACGAATACACAACACGGACTGATCAGCTCCGGCGTGCTGGCAAATGGCACTGGGAAGGGACTATAGCCGGCAGTTTAAGGGTTAATAAGGGCCATGAGCATGGGAAAGGCACTATATAAATAAAATGTATTCTTCTTCTTCTTCTTATTATTATTATTGTATTTATCCTCGAGTTCTTAAGGAGGTTAGCAAGTACAGATATAAACTCCTGATGCATATTTTTAGGATGTTACTGTGCACTGGGGAAATTCCAAAAGGACTGGAAAATGTCAAATCTTATCCTGTTATATAAAAAGGTGACCAGAGAGATCCAAGAGCCTAATGCACATCACAGGAAAATGAATGGACACAAATATTAAGGATAAGAATGAGCAACACATGGCAAGTGCCAGAGTGATGGTGTGAGGAGCCTCATCAGAACTGGCCGATGTTAAGAGTGGTGACCAGCAGGGGGTAGTGTTACAGCCGCTCCTATTTTTAATATATATATAAATGATTTAGATAGGAATATAAGGAACAAGCTAGTTAAGTTTGCAGATGATACCAAGATAGGTGGACTGGCATACAGTTGAGAATTCGTTGAATCATCACAGAGGGGCTTGGAGAGCACACATGGTGGGCTGATTTGTGGCAGATGAAATTTAATGTCCGTGACTTTTCAACAGAATGTTTCTGGCACAAGATAAATACTCGGTCATCTGATGTCAGAATTTGAGGTTTGTTCTGAACACACAACCTGTGAAAGGTAAGCACCCGACTGTTATGGCTTGTGATTTATTTGTATTTTCTTTTCCATCTCTAAGCACCATCTGAAGTGAACATGAGATCCTGTGACTGCTGAAACATGGCGGAGGTCTTACACTGTGCCATTTATGGGGTCTCTCACTACGGTATATGTATGTCACGTTCATGAAGTAGCCCATCTGCACTGAGCTAAGTAAATAAATGACATTAAATCTCGTCTGTCCTTCAGTAAATTGAGCAGGGTGGTCCATGCCATAGAGGCTGTAAACTACATCAGACATCGGGCCCCACTGTTGTCTTTGGCTGCTGAGACAGTTTTGAGATTTTCTGAGGTCAGCAGCAGCAGGTTCAAGGACAGGCTACTTAACATCGGGCCACACTTACAAATCCAGGAGTGTCTCTTGTGTTCATCACCTGATGGTGTATGTAATGTATGGTGTTACGTTCATTGTCTGTTTGTAGTCTTCTTCTCAGCATTCATTTTAGGAGATTACAGGTGCTGGTCATAAAATTAGAATATCATGACAAAGTTGATTTATTTCAGTAATTCCATTCAAAAAGTGAAACTTGTATATTAGATTCATTCATTACACACAGACTGATGTATTTCAAATGTTTATTTCTTTTAATGTTGATGATTATAACTGACAACTAATGAAAGTCCCAAATTCAGGATCTCAGAAAATTAGAATATTGTGAAAAGGTTCAATATTGAAGACACCTGGTGCCACACTCTAATCAGCTAATTAACTCAAAAGCCTTTAAATGGTCTCTCAGTCGAGTTCTGTAGGCTACACAATCATGGGGAAGACTGCTGACTTGACAGTTAGTCCTAAAGACGACCATTGACACCTCGCACAAGGAGGGCAAGACACAAAAGGTCATTGCTAAAGAGGCTGGCTGTTCACAGAGCTCTGTGTCCAAGCACATTAATAGAGAGGCGAAGGGAAGGACAAGATGTGGTAGAAAAAAGTGTACAAGCAATAGGGATAACCGCACCCTGGAGAGGATTGTGAAACAAAAATGTGGGGGAGATTCACAAAGAGTGGACTGCAGCTGGAGTCAGTGCTTCAAGAACCACCAGGCACAGACGTATGTAAGACATGGGTTTCAGCTGTCGCACTCCTTGTGTCAAGCCACTCTTGAACAAGAGACAGCGTCAGAAGCGTCTCACCTGGGCTAAAGACAAAAAGGACTGGACTGCTGCTTTCTGATGAAAGTAAATTTTGCATTTCCTTTGGAAATCAAGGTCCCAGAGTCTGGAGGAAGAGAGGAGAGACACAGAATCCACGTTGCGTGAGGTCCAGTGTAAAGTTTCCACAGTCAGTGATGGTTTGGGGTGCCATGTCATCTGCTGGTGTTGGTCCATTGTGTTTTCTGAGGTCCAAGGTTAACGCAGCCGTCTACCAGGAAGTTTTAGAGCACTTCATGCTTCCTGCTGCTGACGAACTTTATGGAGATGCAGATTTCATTTTCCAACAGGACCTGTCACCTGCACACAGTGCCAAAGCTACCAGTACCTGGTTTAAGGACCATGGTATCCCTGTTCTTGATTGGCCAGCAAACTCGCCTGACCTTAACCCCATAGAAAATCTATGGGGTATTGTGAACAGGAAGATGCAATACGCCAGACCCAACAATTCAGAAGAGCTGAAGGCCACTATCAGAGCAACATGGGCTCTCATAACACCTGAGCAGTGCCACAGACTGATCGACTCCATGCCACGCCGCATTGCTGCAGTAATCCAGGCCAAAGGAGCCCTAACTAAATATTGAGTGCTGTACATGCTCATACTTCTCATGTTCATACCTTTCAGTTGGCCAACATTTCTAAAAATCCTTTTTTTGCATTGGTCTTAATTGATATTCTAATTTTCCGAGATACTGAATTTGGGACTTTCATTAGTTGTCAGTTATAATCATCAACATTAAAAGAAATAAACATTTGAAATTCATTCATTACACACAGACTGATGTATCTAATATACACGTTTCACTTTTTGAATGGAATTACTGAAATAAATCAACTTTGTCATGATATTCTAATTTTACGACCAGCACCTGTACATTACATTAATGTGACTCACGGTAATCAACCACACAAAAAGTAATCCCACATCTCATTTCAATTCAGCTCTGTCATCCTGAACATCCCATCAGGTGAGCAGTGAAGTCGGATGACCCAACATGTAGTCGTCACTTGAAGATACTGAAGGGCTAACAGGTGCTCAACATTCATAAGTAAGGACAACGTGAATCCACTTACACTGGATTCTAAAGAAGCGTCTAGAAGTTCATTGGTGGTGATTTCAGTTTCATCTCACATTAAGTTGTCCTCTTCACACTTTATTCTTGCCAGTAGATTGAGATTGTTAAATAAGATAAAGTGACAAGTGAGCAGCAGTGGGGTGTCAGACATCTCAGCAGGTTTGGAATTCCACTCCCAATAGCACAGTACGCATTCAGGAGTAACAGCAGTTCACACCATGCACACCTTCTCCATGAAGGACCCCTGGGTCAAGGCCCACCAATTGTCTACTACAGTACATGCCAGTGACCTCCTCCTCCAGGCTCGACCAGCTGGGGGTCTCCTGCAGATGTGGCCTTCAAGGAGGACTGACCCGTCCAAGGCACCGTCCACAAGTCCAACATCAAACAGGACTTGATGTGCTGGCCTCATTTTAAAATTAGGATTTGATTACTTAGATTGTCAGCCCCTTTTTATTACATTTACATTATTGAAGTTTGATTGTTCAGATGAATATCAGGTTAGCTAAGCAGTGCAGTTCTGTAACACCCGCTGGCCCCCTAAGCTCCTGTGATGCTCGACCGCCTGCTGGTGTCTCTCCATGAAGTTATTCAACTTGACTTTCCGGTCTGTGTTCCCCTCTTTGGCTCTGCTTACACCATTTGGACTTCTTCCTATTCATGAACACTCGTGCTGCTCACCTCTTACTAGAGCCGACGGTCCTGACGCTAAGACCTTCTTACACTCTAATTCTGTCTTACTGAGACGACTCACTGACTGAATATTATCTGCCGCTAGTTCTTTACTCATTCAGGAGCAGACGTTGTGTTTTAGTGAACTCTCACACCGCAGTGACAGACAACACTTCACTGGTCATCAACTTCAACATGAAGTCAGCCCATCAGTCTCCATCTCCTCTCTCTTTGTGATTCTCCTCTCTCGTTTATTTATAAATATTATTAAAGAGAGCAGCGGCCCCAATGCGGACCCTGAGGGACACCACTTTTAATGTCACAAACTCGGAAAAGGTGCCCTGCACATTAACCCTTTGTCGGCAGAATTTAAACCAACTGGGCCCACTGCTCACCATCACACTTGTACCCAAACAGTCCAGAGACTGATCTTAACTTTAATGTCTTTTAGATGAAAGCGTCTACTAAGAGAGAAAATGTAAATGTAGAAAAACAAAAATATATCTGGCACAATAAAATCAAACACAGTTTACTGAACATGTAAATAATTATATAAAAAAATTAAAGAAAGGATTAAAATATGCTTAAAAAATAAATCAGACATTATAAAGCAAAACCCTCAAGTGACAAAAATCCAACAAACCTAAACCAGAGCAGGAGACCAAAAGGACCACCAAACATCAAAACGTGAAGCAGAGCCCACCAGACAGGACAGAGCCCAGTGTTGGAGCGCCTCTATCATCTGCAGCTTCTTCTTAAACACCCCTGGGGGCGGAGCTCCTGCTGCAGTGTCATGTGGCCCCGCCCCCCTGGGCTCCACATGAAATACACAGAAAAAAATTAAGGAGAACAAAATTAACAAAATACATAAACATAAAACTTAGAAAGAAAATATTCATCAACAAGCCATACATACAACAATAAAATCAATATCATTTATAAAACAATTAATACAAAATGACAAAAAGATTAAAGAAAAAACATTTAAGGCAGAAATCCATCCATCCATTTTCCGACCCGCTGAATCCAAACACAGGGACACGGGTCTGCTGGAGCCAATCCCAGCCAACACAGGGCACAAGGCAGGAACCAATCCCGGGCAGGGTGCCAACCCACCACAGGACACACACACACACACACCAAGCACACACTAGGGGCCAATTTAGAACTGCCAATCCACCTAACCTGCATGTCTTTGGATTGTGGGAGTACCCACGTAGACACGAGGAGAACATGCAAACTCCACACAGGGAGGACCCAGGTAGCGAACATGGGTCTCCTTACTGCGAGGCAGCAGCACTACCCACTGCACCACCGTGCCGCCCTAAGGCATAAATGAAACCCAAAATGAAACATCACAGCTGACTTCAGTCCTCACTGCACTTCAACTTCTTGTGGTGTCCATGAGTGTCTAACTCACCATTTAATGTCCATCTTTATTAGTAACTGAACATCTCAGTAGTGTGTGTGGGGGTCAGACTGGAGTGGGCATACAAGGGCACAGCAGACACACGGGACACATGACAGAGCGCAGACACTCAGATGTGGAATGGAGAGCACTGCTCAGGTCTAAATGATCGATTTCACTGCCTGACTTACAAATCAAATATTCAATCCAAATCAACATCTTATTTGTTACTCACCCCATTGTCATATTCTGACTTTTCCAGCGCTATTAAGAAATGGATCATCAATACGGAGTGTTATATCTTCAGATCAGACAACACAGGAGATGTGACCAGAGGTGGTGACAAGTCAGAAGGTCACAGATGAGCAGATTTGACAAATGTCAGTCATCCTTATTGTTTATTCACCAAACACCATTGGGAGTTTATGATACAAAATGTAAACAATTATTACACTTGTATTTTGTAAATGTATTATTAAAAAGCTTAATCAAAATAAATGTTCTTTTCCCTTACAGATTCTTCCATAACCTAACATAGCTGCACTGTCCTTAAAGGTAATGACAATATTAATAAATCCGCACTAAATATCCATTTGATCAAACCCAAATCTTTCCTCCCCCTCAGCCTTGCCATTCATTTAATATTGAGAGTGGCCACTAGGGGGGGCAGTTTGGCTACAGAAGAATCAGCTCAGCTGTCAGCTCTGAAGGTCATGTGACTGTGTGATCGTGTCACCCTTATTTTGCTCTTAATTCATTTAAATCTTAATTAATTTTAGATATAATATTTAAAGTTCTTTATTTCAGGGGTTTTATTCTTGTGTTTTACTTTATTCTTATTTCTTTTATACTGCACTGTATTCTTTTCTCCCCCCTTTCCCATGTGTGTAATATGGCGGGTGTCCACTAGAGGGCGCCACTGCACTTCAGTCCCACCCCTCAGTCCTCCTGTTAAAGTCTCCATTCGTCTGACTCTCTGATTGTTTCTCATTCTCTCCTTTCATGTTTCACTGCTCAGGATTTCACTGAATGTTTTCTGCTTTTATCTTTTAGATTTCCTTTTTGTATAAATTGCTGTGTAATATTTAGAGTGGCCACAAGAGGCAGTAGTGTGGGGACTGACCAATCAGTGACCCCTTCTGTCCATTCGTTGTCTTTCTTATCCGCTTTTCAATTTCAGGTTTGTGGACAAGGTGGACCAACCCTGGACGAGGTGCCAGTCCACTGTAAAGCCACATATGTGCACCCATGTCAAGTGTGTGCCAACTGACCAAGAATTCATTTTATGAAGATGTTGGAGCTTTCAGGGTACGAAGAGTGACAAATCTGGGGACAAGGAGGAGGTGCAGTTTAAAGTTTAATGTGACATCAACTAAAACACCAAACTCTGTCAGTATGGCCGACATCTGACTGACCGGTGAGTCCTCGTCTTCAGACATTCACAGTGAATTCATTTTGAAGTGAAGGACCCTTTGAGTGACCAATGGAGGGTCACAACATATCTGGTGAGTGGACAACACTCCAGTCCCATCTGTCATTCTCTGCTCCTACATATAGTCACTATTCAAGAGCTCTCCATACTGAGTCTGTATAGCGCCTTTCAGTTGTGCTGATCCAGCAGGACGACATGCCTGTCCTACTTAACAGGTGACATTCAGTGACACTTGGGGGCCTCAGTAGTTGTTGGGGTGTCAGCCTGAAGGACATGTGGCTGTGAATCAACAGTGACCCCTACTGGTCAGACTGGTATTGGTAGGTCTGAGGTGTCTCCGCCCCTCATTATGACACACACACCCGATTGGCTACTCAAACCCAATAATAATGCAGACCCCCCCCATCCACATTCTCATCCACAAATTCAATCACTGAGGTGCTGCCCCCTCCAACCCACATATCCTGTAAAATTATTTTCACCCTAAACTACAAACTCAAAGAGGACCTGAGCTTGTGGGGACGTCAAGTGACTGGTGGAGGGTACTGGTCTGTGGTCACATGGTGTCAGATGACAGATTGTTACACTAGAGTTAAAACCAACACAAAACCCTGGATAGAGGGGCTCAGTGAAGGAGGTGTTGAACCTGTGCAGGAGGGTCATTGTGTGTGAGACGCTATAAAATGACAGAGAGCCAGCAGGCCAGTCCAGATACACACCTATTCTGGGGCTGTAGGGGGCGCCGATTACAGTCCACTGGCGATTGTAACACACAGAGTACTGGGAATTAAAACACCACAAACACCAGGACTTGTCGTTGTATCCAAGGCCGCACTCCACCCTATCTCCTTTCCTGCTCAGTCCTTTATATGCGACTCCAATCTTCATGAAGCGTCCACTGCACTCCACCTCCCAGTAACAGCGAGTCCCAGTCAGAGCCTCTCTGCACAGAACTTGGACACAGCAGTCAAATCTGTCAGGATGATCAGGATATTTGGCTTTTGTCCCCTCACTTGTCACCTTCTTGTTCCCTTTAGACAAACAGAGGTCTCTGTGTGCCGTGTTGATGTCCAGTATGAGGGGACAGAAGTCTGAAAGGAGAGAAAAGAAAACGAGTGAGGAGATCTGGGAGTGTGTAACGGGACTGGGGGAGGAGCACAACACAGACAATTAACAAGAACCAATCAGGAGCTGCGCTGATGAGACACTAATAGTAAAGAGCTCATCTGATTTGACAGAATCTGTGGGGGTGTTTAAAATTCTGGAATCACAATAAATCCGAATCCCTTTTATTCTCCAGTATTTCATGTGCAGGAATCTGACTTGGTAGATTTGGAGCTCCTTATAACGGAACACAACATCACAGACAAATAACAGAAATAGCTGAAGTGAAAAAGACAAACTTCACACCAAGTTGTAGAATAATCCAATTATAAAGGAGATGTGCTGATAGTGATGTGCCGGTGAGAGTGTGAGTGTGTATTCCCGTGTCACACAAAAATGTCCTCACCCTGTACACACACACACACCTTCACACAGTCTCTGACAGAACACATGAATACACACAGAAGACGGCTAAGTCACTGCTGGGAGAGGCTGTCGCTCTGGCTAAGAAACTCTGGAGGTGTCTGTTAGTTTGAGTTTGAATTGATTGAAGCGTTTGGGAGTTTGTGTGAAGAAGTGATGAGCTGCTGAGATGAGTCCGTGGTGGTCCTTATGACACAGTTAGTGACACGAGATGTCTACAGGTCTGCACAGATGAAGAGCACAGCAGACCTCACCACACGCTCTCATTTATTTTTGGAGTGTGCCGTTGGTGAGCCAAACCAGACACCAATGGAGAACGTGATCACACTTTTAATTACGGCTTTGTAAAACTGAACGAGGATTGGCTGTGAAATATTTAATTTCTTTATCTGGTGTAACAAGTCCAATCACCGCTGTGCCTTCTTAGTGATGTGGTGGTGTTCATGTCCCAGCTGAGAGTGTTTGTGATTGTTGTGCTCAGAACTTTGAAGGAGTCCACCATATTGACTGCTGAATCATTCATTTCTAGTGTCAGAGGTTCTGACTGCTGTTTGTGAAAGTCAATGGCCATTTCCACTGTCTCGGGGGTCTTGAGCAGCAGGGTGTTGAAGCTCACCAAGACACAAGACGAGACCCCTCTTTTGTAGAAGGTGTTTCATTGCTGTTAGTAATTAGACCAATAATGGTGGTGTCATCAGTGAACTTAATGATTTAACTGAAGATCAGTGGACCTGCAGTCATTGGGGTACAAGGAGTAAAGTAGGGGGGCCGTCCACAGCCTTGTGGGGGCACCTGTGTGGATACAGAGACAGTCTGAGAAGTGGGAGTCCACACAAACGTATTGTTTCACTTTTATCATAAAACTGTAAATCCATTCACAGATTGAAGGACTCAGTTAGACTGTAGAAGTTTAGTTATCAACAGCGCAGGCCCAATGGTGTTAAAAGCTGAGCTGACGTCTACAAACAGGATTCTGGCAGAAGTTCCTTTACAGTCCTGGTGCTTGAGCACACAGTGAAGGCCCATGTTGATGGTGTCGTTCACAGATCTGTGTGCTCGATATGCAAACTGAAGAGGGTCGAGATCAGTAGCAGTGACAAACTTCAGATGACATAGAAGAAACCATTCAAATATTTACATTAAAACTGATGTAAGAGCAATAGGCCTGTGATCAGTGAGGCAGCTTATTTTATCACTTTTAGGAACAGCAACAGAAGATTTAAAGCAATCAGTTCGAGTGACGAAATCAGAGTGAGGGACGAATTAAAGATGTCTGTGAAGAGAGGAGCGAGCGGCCTGCACAGGTTTGATTGTGTCAGGTGAGACAGAGTCAGGGCCGGCTGACTTCTTCCACTTCTGTGTTGTGAACAACTTCCTGACGTTGTCGTATTCCTTCATAGAAAAGGGAGAAGAGGAGAGAGGCTTTGTGAAGAAGTGGCTGTTGATAAAACCACCTCAGAGCTGAAGGAGCCGAGGGGATGAAAGAACTGAGCAGCTTGTTGGTCAAATCTGCCACAGAACTTGAGGGATGAGGAGTCTGAGTGAGCACTGGGAGACAACTTTTAGGAATTAGTAACAGACTGAAGGCTTCTCCACACAGAGGAGTGACTGTCTGCTCCACACTGAAGCTCCAGTTTATTTCTGTGTTTCCATTCAGCATATCTGACTGCGTTGTTTAGCCGATTCCTGGCCAGTCTCTAGGTGTCCTTATAACCAGTTTTAGGGGCTTTTCTTTCAATTGATGGAGATTCCTTAGATTTTTTGGTGAGCTGCGGCTTTCCATTATTATAAATCACAATAAATTTGCTGGGAATGCAGCAAAGCCCAGTATGCGTCCTTCATGTCGCAGTAGCAGTCATCCTGTCCTTGGTGGGCCATTTAACAAGCTGTTTGTATCTGGGAAGGTTGATGGTGAGGTTTGTGTTATTAAAGTCACCATCACTGTAATGTGGGGAGTTTCCAAGACTGCTCTCCAAACCAGTGATGTAATCTGCCAACTTCTGGATGAGACCTCTACTCCTCTCACTGCCCACTCGGTCCACTCTTCTTGAGCTTTGATGGACTTCTTCTCCCAAATGTAACTTCTAGCTCTTCCCATGGATGTTGACTTGGATTCATTTTAGGTTGCATAGCGGACCACTTCAGCAGATTCCAATGTGATTTCTACCATATTTGGGTGGTCTTACTTGTAAGTTCTGGAGGACCCATGATCTGCACTTCAGACAGAGCTTTGTGATGTTTGCTCCAGAATGTCTTGATGATCTTCACATTTTATTGTGCACTACACATATTCAGCACAGCAGCCCCCTAACATTAATGAGCCTCCTCCATGTTTCATGTTTTTCCTTTGAACACTTGATTTGTTTTTGGTGGACACAGAGCTGCTGTGACTTACTGTAAAACTCTCATTTAGTTTCATCAGTGCAAAGGAATCTCTCCAGCACTGTGGCTTAGCAATATGTTTTTTTGAAAATTCCAGTCAATTATTGATTGTATTATTTTGTCTGTCTCTAAGAAGTGAGGTCTTTGACCATAAAGCCCACTTTCATTCAGTAAGTGATTAATGGGGCTTCTTGAAGCTGCTGTACTTTGATCTTGGTGGTCAGCCTGAATCTGTCCTGATGTTTGCCTTGGTTCTTTCTACACCACTGAAGCGGTCTCTCTGTTCACTTGGGGGTCCATTTTCCATCTGCAGCAGCATTCAGTGTGTTTGGCTACAGTCCAATGAACCTTAAACTTCTTGATGTTAGTTACTGAGGCCACAGGAACATGAAGCTCTGTAGAGATGGCCTTGTAGCCTTTACCTTGACCATGCTTGGCTGTGACCTTCTTCCTTTCCTCCTCTTCTCTTATCCATGTCCAGTGTGATGCACACAATGACTCAGCAAAGCTTTGTGAGGGCTGAGTGACTGAAGACCCCTGTGATTCTCATAGTGGACTGATGCATATTCAATGCTGTCTTTTAACATCTAATGGCTTCCACAAAATTTTTGATGCCATCTTCATTTGATTTAATTCCTACAATGTATTAAGTCATGAATAAATTAATAAAGTTTCTGCTCTATGGAGAAACGAATAGAGGATGTTGAATACTTTGTCAGCTTTAACTTGTTTCACATAAATTTGATTCTTTTTTACTTTCTCGTATACAAAGTATAGAAAAAGTACAGTAATTATGAAAAAATTCAACCTTGAGATTTTAGACCTTCCTGAGTCTAAAAATAATATTTCTTAGAATTAAGGCTGTGTGTGTGTAAACACGATATCTCAAAAATGCAACGAGATTGATAGATGAAAAGGGAAAAATCCGTCAACTGGAAGTGGTACTTTACTAAACAAATAATTTTTTTTTTTATTCATGCAGCACAGAGTCCTATTTATTGAACATTACTTTTATAATAACTGTTCAATATATTATTAATTTGATTTGTTGTTGATGGTATTTTATTGTACATAATTTAAAATATAATTATTGTCTTGTGGTTTATTCTTCAAATATCCATTCCCATATCAGAGTATATGAGAAAGTCTATGGGAGACCACTCTTGATTTTTTTTTTTTTAATCCATTGCTTGTCAATGCATCCGTATATCCATATACTGTTTATGTATATCTTAATGGTGGTGGACATTGTGTTTTTATGTGAAGCACACTAAGCTGCTTTCATTTAATGCCATGGATTATTATTATTATATATATTATATTATAAGGGAATGACGGAAGTAGAAAAGCATCGGAAAGGTGACACAGGAATACAGAAAGAGGAAACAGCAGGAAGTGCAAAGAAGAAAAAGAAGACAATAGAAAAAGGACAACGTAGAGGACGATATGGCATAGTTGGCAGGATTTCTTTATCATTTCCCATGAGTCCACTTGATGCTTCAGAGACTCAAGTCTAACAGACTGCTTTGGTGATTCCCTGTCCTGAATCTCAAAACCCCATAATGCACCAGTCACAGGACCCCACGTCACTTTCAGCTCATCAGTCCCACCACACTCACATAATGCTTTCATATCATAAGCCTGGCCGGAGATATTAACAGTGAAATGATAATAAATGCAATGAATTGACAGACTCACATTGTAAAAACTCCTCTCTGCTCTGAGGTTCCGGAGGCTGTAGGGTGAAGATTGGAGCTTCAGGACCTGAAAATACAAAGAAAAGAGAAGAATGGAAAATGTTAAGATTAGGGCTGTCAGTAGATTAATATTTTTAATTGTGTTTAATCAAACTTTATTTACAAAATTAATCGTGATTAATCTCATATTACGGTGCATATTTCACAAGGTTTATTGGTATCACTTTAGATGAGGTGTCCATAATTACATTGTATTTTACCATGGAATCACCTGTATAATTACAGAGTAACTAAGTGTTATTACCTCCTGCTTACTGTGTAATGCTGTGGTGAAGCAATTAACAGTAATTGCTATTCCACAATTTATGTGCATACCTCCTTAGAAAAACTGTGGAACAACAATTACAATTTAGTACTTAATTATATTGTTACACTGTATTACACAGTAAGTAGAAATTAATAACACTAGTTACTCTGTAATTATACAGGTAAATTCAATGGTACGTACAGCATAATTATGGACACTTAATCAAAAGTGATTCTGGTTTATTATTATATCCTATGAACCACATCATCAGATCAGGTATAAATATAATAATGTCAGGATTATGATATCCTCCGAGAATTATTTCCAGTATATCAGAAATTCCATTCATTATTAAAATTATGGCAAACAACCAACAGTATTTTGGACATGTCTGTAACATTGCTCAAGGCCACTGTCATCATTAGTTAACCTTGTTAACCAGTTGCTAAGGCACACAAGTTTGTTCACATTTTCAAATTCCACAGTCGATCTCTTTTTGTGCACAATATGAAAAAGAAAAAAGGAAGCTTCACAATGCAGCATCGAACAGCAGCATCAAACAATGATTTTGAAATGAAATAATAAACCACCCGAGTCACAACATCCTAATTCTACTGTCAGATTGTAATCCAATAGTTTTGATTTTTATATTTATTAATATTTTGTTTATATTTTATGAAATAAATAACATTACTTAGCACAACATTGAATTGCTTCTGTGATTACTCGTCATATTCATTTTGAATGCTTTCAGTTGCAGGAGCTCTAGAATGAATGTCTACTAAAAGAAGGCCCTTTGTTATCCACGCAACTGTTGTTACATTACAGCTTTAGGCGCAACAACATTCATAACCTTTTTAATGTATGGTTTGAAGAAGTGATCACTTACATAAAATAACCCTAAAAGCAGCAAATCAAATTCAGGAAATAAAAATCTCAGGATCTGATCTCCTTGCAAATAATCACAGGTGTCTATTTCATTGTTACATTAATGACATAATCTCTCATGAATTGAGAAGGAAATTCTCCTGACTGTGATTTGTATGGGATAAAACATTTGTATATAGCATATAAGGTAAAGTTCAGTTCAGGACATTGCAGCAGACTGCATGAGATGAGATGAGAGCAGCAGAGCAGATCAGTGCAGTTCAGATGATAAAGGAGTGACCAGAGAAGGAATGAGATGGTACATTCTAGAATCTCACGATAACTTTGTGTTAGTTTAATGGATCAAGGCTTTTAAATTAAGCTCAAGTGTTAACACATTAATGCTGACATTCCTATTTAAGATGTAATTTTATAATGTTAAATTCTTAAACACTAATTATAAATGTAATGCAGTTAAAATAAAGCAACAAAACATGCAGATCAAGTCTGCACACAGAGCCCACCGGTGTGTGGATGATGCAGTGAGTTTTATTTACTAACATTTTGATGAGCCACAGACACATGTGAGGGTCTTCTCTGTGGACTTGACCTCTGCTTTAGATACCAACATCTCAGAGCTCCACGATAAGAAACTGACCGAGTTCAGCCTGCCCAGTCCAGTCCACCATTGGATCTCAGACTTTCTTCCAGGTAGTAAACAGTGCCGGTGCAGTTGGGCGCACACATGTCTGACCTGTTAACCCTCGTCACCTCACTTTCTGTTGTCCTCTCCTGTGTTGTCAGTTGGCCACAGCTCAGCAGTTCTGTTCATGGACAGACATTGTTAGGTTCCATTTATGTTCATCAGTGCAGAACTGCTTTAGCTTACAGATTTGTTTAAACACCCAGTTGTATACATTATATAGTTTATAATTTGTAAAGTCTGTTAATGTGTTTCACCTGTGAACTTGTTATGCGCACTCAGTGGAGTGTTCAGGTGGTCCTGAAGTGGTCAGGGTTCTAATGCACTCCTCTAATTTGTTTATTTTTTTTACCAAACAAGTCAACAAAGAAAGAGGAATGTAAGGAATGTCATGTCCAGTGCACAGAGGTTCATAAACGTACAACATGATCATAACAGATAGACGTACTACTGTACCATTAACACTGTTTAAAAAAACTGGTGTTTCACTATGCTAATAATATTTACATTTTCAAATATTTACATTAAACATTCAGTTACTCTGTTTAAAATAAGAGTGTGATGTCATTCAGCTAGTTACAGTAAGGGATATTAGAAAAAATTCTTAACAGTAAAGGCTTAGAGATAAATGTAAAAGAGCAGGCCTACTTCATACAACTCAGTGTCCCTTTTATTTTCACTCTGGTCCTCCTAATGGACTTTAACAAAACATGAACAGTCACAGTACCTGGTGGAGTCCTTGTCAGGATGTCCTGCTGGATGATCTTTTCCAGATTCTTTTTTAGACCTGACAGCTCCTTTAGCAGGTCCTCAGAAGAAAACTCAGCCGTGACAGTAAAGCTGAGCGAGTCTCCATCAGCAGGAAGGGCACAGCAAGGTGAGAAAGTCTGCAATAGAAGAGAAGAGGGAACAAAGAGAAATAAAAAGTAACATTAATAAGATGGACCTCCTCTTAACTAAACATCAGTGTGGTGGACTATCATCCTGGGTTTAGATAGAGAGAATACTTCTCATACATTCATTGGTTATTTAGAATGTTTCACATAATGGACCAAAAAGTGTCATCGGCCTTGATTTTCAAAAAGCTTTTAGAACAGAAGTCCAAGAGATGAGTCATCAGACTGTAGATAAGTGGACCGAGGGGGCAACGGACAGGCAGGGGCAAAATTGACTTAGCAGACAAAACAAGGCATTGGGCTCTTTAATGGAGAGATAGAGATAGAGAGATAGATAAGAGAGACAGATAGAGAGATAGAGTAGATGCTAGGGGTCACTGTTGCCCCTTTAAACCCAACAGACCAATGCTCAGGACACCTGGTAAAAGAGCCAAGAAGTATTTAATTGTTTTCTTCTTGCACAGTGCTTCCTAAGCACAACAGTCACCATAACACAATCAAATAACACAATAATTACAATTCTCACCTCCTCTACATCTCCAAGCAAGCTTTGTCCACCTCCACCTGACTCTGGCATGCTTGCTTGCTGGATTCACTACAGTCCTTTAAATAGTGCCCAACCCGAAAGTGCTTCTCTCCTTTCGTCCACGTGACTTTCCAGCACTTCCAGGCCAAATGAAGAACTTGAATTTTCTTTAGCCTGGAAGTATTTCTGGATGTCTGTCCTCGTGACTCACTAGTACTTCCAGGCTCTGAGGAAAGCAAAACTCCCCAGGTCCTCCTGCAGCATCTGCTGGTGCCACCCACAGTACCCAGCAGGTCTTTAGAGCTGAACTCCAAGTCCCATGGTGCCCTGCGGGAATCCAGGGCACTGCTATGCTGCAGGGAAGTCCCCATGTAGTGTTGTGGAGGAGGCAGTGTCTAAAAGTAGTTGCCTTCCCCCATCCTTCCCTTCTAGGGGCATCCCAGCTGGGATGAGCTGCTGGCCGTCCCTTACAATAGATACATAGATAGATGGGATATTTGTCCCAAGAAGGAAATTTGTAAATTAAATTAAATCCAAAGATATACACACACAATCTTCAGTATAATTTTACAGTAGAAGGTCTGCAACTAGAAAGTGTGTGACTTGTCAGAAAGACTTGGGAGCCTTTTGTGCGCTCATCACAGTTCTGTAAACTGCCCTGTAGAACACACTTGTGGGACCACATCAGGAATATTGTGTGTTATAGAAATAACAAAACAGCACAAAAGAAAGATGAGAAGAAGAAGAGAGACCAGACTAGACTGTGGGGTTTGAGCTGTGAGGAAATGGTGAAGGATGTGAATGTCATCAGTTAAAGGACAAAGACAAGAGGAGGTGACATGACAGAAGGGTGTAAAGATATGAAGGAGTTGGTGTCTTCTTTTACCAGGTGATGTAATTTAAAATGACTTATACCAAGAATATATTTCATATAAATTTTCTTCCTCAAAAAAACAACTGTAGATTTACCTCCCTGTGTTGTACATGAAGGCAGGAACTTTCAGAGTTTTGCATAAACTATGGAAATATTAGGCAAACATGAAATTACACTGAGTGGTCAGTTCTTGCCATTTGTAAAAACTCCTCAGATCTCTTGATTTTGAAGTTTCTCAGGTCACACACTCCTCAGTCTGATCAGACTCCCTGTGAAGTGTCACTCTCACCTTTAGAAAGTGGAGATGGTCCTTGGTCTCTGAAAGCTCCTTCAGCTCAGCTTCTCTCTTCTTCAGCTCCTTAATCTCCTTCTCCAGTTGCTTCATGACTCCTTCAGCCTTCTCCATTTCTCTCTTTTCTTGTTCTGTGATCCTCTCTGTCAATTTCTTGTGGGCTTCCTCAATGCAGTGAATCAGATCAGTGAAGCTCTTCTTGTGTTCCCTCATCACTCTTTCCACAGAAAGCTGTTGGATAGGAGAAAAATATTGAACTGAGTCACCTATTTAAAAATAAAAGTCACAAGACAGTTTTGTTAATATTTTAATGTTGTAGAGGAGAGTTTGAATTAGGAGAAGGGTGGTAGGAGTATTCCCTGCCTAGTATTCCCCTGGTACTCTGGGTAGCAACATCTTCTTTAGGCACTTGTAGGTCTGTATGGGATATGCAGTCTTGATAAGCAGCTCTGTAGGACCTATGGGGAGCCATTGGCACAAGCTGCTAGGGGACAGCACTACTGTCCTGTGAGGACCCTGGTAGTGTTACACAGGGTGGTCTTTAAAAACAGCCTCTCCTGGTCATCCTGTGTTTGAGAGTGGATCAGGACAATGTTAACCTGGAGTGGAGAATGAGAGGATGGGAGAAGAAGAAGAAGAATGGCTATTGTGGAGAAAAGCTGGTCTGTTGTGAAGTAATTGTGTGTAAATAAAATATATATAGTGCAATTGTGAAAAGACTAAAACTGTCAAGTTTAACTTTATTAGGGCAAATTTTGAGTAGACGCAGCAAAGTCTAAAGAGAATAAACTGGGATAAGCTTTTAAGTATGGAGACAGTCGAGGAGCAGTGGAACAGGTTTTAAAACGTTTTACATGTAATGCAGGACAGATACATTTCCTCTGAATTCCAAATTTAGGTATGTAACAAAACTCCACAGTGGGTTAATAAAGAGTTAAAGAAGCTACAAAGGAAAAAACAGATGAATAAGGCGTAGAAGACTAAAAAATCCAAAGAGAATTGTAAGGCATATGAGAACATGAGGGCAACCAGTAAGAAGGATATTAGGGGGGCTAAAAGGTATTTAAAGAGAAATAGAGCAGATAAGGCAAAAGATGACCCCAAGAGATTCTTTCAATATTTGAGTAGTAAAAGATCAGACAAAGAGGAGGTGAAGTGCATCAGGCATAGTAAAGGGGAATTAAAAAACACAGACAGTGAACATACTTGGGAATTACAAAGGACTGCAAAATGGCAAATATTATCTCATTATATAAAGAGGGTTACCAGGCAAATCCAACCAACGATAGGCCAGTAAGCTGAATGTGCATCACAGGAAAGTTAATGGAAGGAATAATTAAGGATAAGATTGAGCAGCACGTGGCAAGAACACTCAGCATGGACTCGGAAGAGGGAGGTTGTGTTTTAGTAACATGCTGGAATTCTATGAGGAAGCAAAAAAAGGCTACGATCAAAGTGGAGCAGATGATGATATTTATTTGGACTTTCAGAAAGCAGGAAAGGTGCCACATGAGAAGTTGGCCATCAAAATAAAAGATGTGGCAGTTCAGGGAGATGTTTCTAGATGGGTGCAGAATTGGCTCAGACACAGGAAGCAGTGGGTGATGGTGTGATGAACCTCATCAGAACTGGCCAATGTTAAGAGTGGAGACCAGCAGGGATCAGTGCTATGGCCACTGCAATTTTTATTATATATAAATGATTTAGATATGAATTTAAGTAACAAGCTGATTAAGTTTGCAGATGATACCAAAAGAGGTTGATTAGCAGATAGTCTGGAATACATTAAATCATTACAGAGAGAACTGAACAGAATAGAGGGTTGAGCAGATTTTTGGTATAAGGATGTAAGTATAGGGTATGAGGTGCACACTGTCCAGGATCATCAACCCCAAAGCTGGAGGTGTTCAGCTGTTTTCAGGACCTTTCAGAGCTGCAGTGTGACTCCGATATCTTTGAGACAGTAGGCAGGGATGAAGAGCCCTAAACGTAGTCATAGTCAGGGATTCAGGTATTATGGAAATTGATATGAAGTTCTGCTCCAGATATAGAGAGTCTCACATGCTGTGTTGCCTTCTGAGTACACAGGTAGAAAACTTCTATGGATGACTGACAGAGCAGTGGATGATCCAGGTGTCATCATCAAGTTGTCCAGGTGCCACAGAATAATCAAAATAGGTGGGACAGACGGCCAGTTCTGCAGTACAGATTTAAGAGTTGAGTGTAAAGCTGAGGAGCAGAACTGACAAAGTGGTCACCTCAGGACTTCTACCTGTGCCACACCAGTCCATGTGAGATTAGGAAGATCAGATGGCTTAACACACACGTAAAATGTTTGTGTGGGAAGAAGTTGGGATGGGTTATATTTTAACTAGAATGACAATAATGTAATCTTAATATGTGTCACAAATAAATTAATGATAGCAATTATCAGGAAAAGACTGAGCAACACAGATCTAGGTGAGAAGTGCCAATGAACAGTCAGTGTGGGTTTAGATGGAGGACTTCATGTTTCAATAATGTGCTGGAATTCTATAATAAAACTAGAAAAGCGTAAACCAGTATGGAGGTCAGTCTGGCAGGAGGGCTCTCGTTCAGTCACTTGTTCTTCCTTGACTCTCACTTCTGTGTCTTTTCTGGACTGCACATATTGAGTGACAATTTATACCCCACCCAATTTCTTTGAACAGAAGGCTGCACCCCAGTTGTCTGATTCTGCTGTGGTTGCTATTTTAGTACACCAGATGGCGCTGATCTTTATAATGGAAGTCAATGGTAAATAAATCAGATTGTAAAAGTTTAGTCAGTCCAGGCACAGAAGTGTGTGTGAAGAGTTCTTGTTCTGCCAATGAGAACATTCTTATAAATGGATCCTGGAAGAACTGGGCATGAAATAGGAAGCAACTCTGGACAGTGTGCCAGTCAAATGTGTGTCCAGGTCACAAAGAAATCCATAATGGAAATCATAATGGGGAAAATTACAGTCACTGCCAATTAACCAACCTGACATGTGAGGATGTGGGAGAGGAACTGGAGATACCAGTAGTGGTAAACACCTCATGGACCATGAATGGTGATCTGGAAGGCAACAGAAGTGACCACCGCACCACCTTACTATCCTTTGTCATAAAATACGAATAGTTAAATTGTAACTCCGCTGCATAGAAAATGTTCTGTGTTTGCCGCTTGTCTGTCTGATCTATTTGTGTGGGTATGAAGATAGTCCATACATCCTGTTTGAGGAATAGATGAGTAATTAAGAGCGGCAGAACACCTGAAGGCTGAACAGCTGGTTGTAATAGGAATTTGCATAAATCACACAATTATATGAAAGGAGAAAGAGAACAACAACTGGAGGAAAAAGACAAGAAAACTCGCTAAACAGAGCAGCATCTGTAAAAAGGAACTGCGGCTTTGAAGACCTGTCTAAATAAATGATGGTCAGCGATCGTCTCCAGGGACGTGAGTCTTGAATTTAATCCCAACTTGCAGACTCGGTGAGCTCACTGCAGTCCTTTTATTATAACGGCTCAGGACTGACTGGGAAAACATTTTACATTTTAATTTTCAGATTCTTTCACTGGTCATCTTCTACAATTCATTTCCACATTATAATCAGACAACTTGAACTCTGGAGTAGCGTGTGAACTTCAGAAGGGCTGAGGTTTGTATTTCACTCTGTATGTTTTTATTCACATGTATGGCGGCTATTGTATGTTGAATGTCATTGTCATTTTCATCTTTGTGTCTTTCTTTTTTAATTGTTAATTTTTTCCTTCTTTTCTGAAATTGCCTTATAACTGTCTTTTTGACATATACAGTGGAACCTTGGTTCACGACCATAATTCGTTCCAAAACTCTGGTCGTAAACCGATTTGGTCGTGAACCAAAGCAATTTCCCCCATAGGATTGTATGTAAATACAATTAATCCGTTCCAGACCGTACGAACTGTATGTAAATATATATATATATTTTTTTTAAAGATTTTAAAGCACAAATATAGTTAATCACACCATAGAATGCACATCGTAATAATAAACTAAAAGTAAAAACATTGAATAACACTGAGAAAACATTGAACAACAGAGAAAACTAACACTGCAAGAGTTTGCGCTAATAGCCTTACAACCCGATCGCTGTATAAACACCTTTTTTTTTTTTAAATGAGTTTTAAGCACAGGGGGAAAAAAAAGGAACATCTGAACAAATCCGAACTTTATTTAAAAACCAACCACAAGCAACCAAGAAAGTAACACTGCAGGAGTTCACACTAATAGCCTTACAACCCGATCGCAGGGAAAAAAAAATTAACATTTGAAAAATCCGTAACTTAATAAACAACCAAGAAAAGTAACATTGCAACAATTCACACTACGAACCGAAAAATGAACATTTGAAAAATCTGTAATACAAAAACTAACCATTAACCACCAAGAAAACTAACCTTGCATGAGTCGAGTTCTGGCATGAAGTGAGGAGGAACTGGGTGGAGAGGAGGTAACAGTGCTTAGAAGCCATGGTTAACTGCAAAAGCACATGAAATACTGAAGAGCACAAAGAGTTCGCAGGTAAAGCACGCACGTCTGACTGAGAACAATGAACAGGGAGAGGCTGAACACGTGCTTAAATACAGTAATCGGCGCGTACGAACCGATAGGGAATGAAATAGAGCACAAAGAGTTCACAGCGAAAGCACACACGTCTGACCGAGAACAATGCAACACTTGGGGAAATCATCGGCGTGCACAAACCGAAAGGGAACTGGCTTGTTCGTATACTGAGTGTGTGGTCGTGAACCGAGGCAAAAGTTTGGTGAATTTTTTACTTGTAAACCGATTTGTATGTGTACCAAGACGTTCGTGAACCGAGGTTCCACTGTACTGTACATATTCATTTGACTGTTTAGAGCTGATGATATCAATAGATGAATGTACAGCAGGACTCTTCATGGGATGATATTGGCATGTCCTTATATTAGTTTAGGAAGGTGAGTGGTAACAATCGGCCCGTTTCAGCAGATCAGCATGTAAACAGGTGGAGGTGCGCGTTATCAGCACTCAGTCCAGCAGCCTAACACCTTCACTTATGGAGTCCAGTAAAGCTGTGCATATCAAAATGAACAGAGAAAGTCCATTAGGGAATGTTGTGTCGACTGATCCAACTCAGAACATCAGTGCCGACCTTCATTATGAGTTATTGTTAGGGGAGTGAAGTCACCTTTAGTGGAGGAATGAGAAACCTGAGGACATGAGGGTCTTGTAGTCTGAATTCCTAATGACTAAAACATGAAATGCTGTCAGCAGTGAAATACCATGAAGGACACAATAAACCATCTTCTCTCCATCTCCCTGTCCTCACACGTCATCACCACAAACTCTCACAACCCTTTTAGTTTTTTTTCCTCTCTTTGATATGAAGTGTCATCTTAATTCCACTCACCTTCATCTCCTCTGCTGTCTTCCTCGTCTCGATCAGTTTCTTCTCTTTCTCTTCAAGTCTTTTCCTAATTCCACTCAGTGTCGCCCCCAGCTGTTTCTGTTTGGACACACAAGAGGACACATGGGGGTCTTATCAGAATTCTCTTCCTCTTTCTGAGCTCGTGGTGTCATTTTGAGTGATTAAATTTGTACAACACATTTATTTCACATTCCATGATACAACTTACTGTTTCTGTCACACTTGTCTTCATATTGACACAGTAGGTGACACAGAGATTTAATGAAACAAATATGAATGTCACAAAAACATTCAAATAAAGGTTTAATTTAACAGTTCAATTCAAGATGGAGTTTGGGCTTGAAGAGAGCTACAAATAAAGGAGACAGTCTGAAGGCTCACTGGTGTACGAGTCAGTCCTTGAGATTGAGAGGACATCTCATCGACAACCAGGATATCAGAGCTTCACACATAAAAACTGAAGAAACCTGCAAACCCAGGAGACCTCGGATGGCTAAGGACTGCAATTGTAGGACCAACAAAGCCATTGCGGAGTTGAGACTTGTGAGAACTTTGTCAAGTGTTTGGTCATTTTATGGAGTCAACTGAGATAACTGAGGCCGAGAAGACACGAGTGAGTCTGAGGAGTTCAGTAAAAAGTGAAATCTGAAGAGGAGTTTAATGAGTTCAGAGGAATCTGACAAGAAATCAAAGGAGTCACAAATAGAAATACTTAAATAAAACATTATAACTGAAGATCAGAGAAATAAATAATAACACAAGTGAAAGTTAACTAACTCAGAGTTCAAACATGAAGAAGAGCAAACGAGTCACACACAGTGGGCGCAGATCCAGTTGTCATTGTCAGCATCACAGTAAGTGACAAAAGTAAGAGCACGCTGGCATTTGTGTAAGAAAAGAGTGAAAATGGAGGAGAAGACACCCGGTGGTCTTATCAGAAGTGCTGTCTGTGACACAAGACACTCCTGGGAGGACTGGAGAGATCAGAGAGTTTAACATGAGGCTCACATTGGGTTTAAGATGGAGGGGCACAGGGCTAAGGGGCATCAGGGTGATATTTACAGCAGATGGCAGCTGCACCCATGGCATGGGATCCGCTGATGTTATGGGAAGTCAAACAAGGAGGTCAGTCGTGGACTTTTAACAAGGAGCTTAAGAAGTTGAGATTTACAAACTCATAATGAGAAACAGGCAGTGATATTAATAAGACTAAGGGATAAGCTGGGGTGGATATTAATATGAAAGTCAATAAAGTAAAATATATATATACTAATACAAAAAAACAAATACAGAATCAAACTAGAGAATTGGAAACCAAAAACATAAAACTAATAAATTAAAAGATTATAATAATAAGAGCAAGTTACAAAAGAATGAAAACCTCGAATGAGAGTGAAAGTGAACAAATATAACGGAAGCGTCAGTTTACAAAGTCTTAACAGTCCATGTAGTAGGCCGTGATAATAATAAAAGTGTAAAAAGTAACTATAAAATGTCTCGTCTACAGGAGATTAATCAAAATCAAATTAGCAATACATTTTAAATAGGAGATCTGAATACGCGAGGTCATCAAAAAGAAAACAAATGAATGGCAGAAAATCAAACCTGACTAAAGCTAAGAGAGGCCAAGAACAGAAATGGATACACAAGATTTAGAAATGTCAGTGTGTGTTGGTGGTGTAGAATTTCATTGACAACCAACTGCTTCAAATCTGTCAGGGTACAGAGATTTGAGCAGAGATCATCAAGGGTACAGGCCTGACATTAGGAGTGGGCTACAGACCACCAAATACAGATAAGAGTGTCAAACAGGCATATCCAGCTTTAAATGGCTGAGGCCCCACTTGCTGTACGTATCTGAACTTATCTGCACATTCACACCAAGCGCACATTAAGATCTCATGATTTCAGTCTTCTGAAGAGTCCAAGGATTAATAAAACAACAGAGGGAGGTCGAAATTAACACTGCGGGGTCTCAAAGCTGTGATCTGACCGGCCTGCTCATATATAATGATGGCCCTTCACTCTCAGGCTTACGAGTCGCCACTTTAGCCTGGCATAGCTAGTAGAGCTGACTGTTAGCTATGATTACTACGTCTCTGTTTGTTAGTCATTTGTATAAAAGTGTAAATAACATAATCATCATGAACTCTTACTAATCACCCACTATTCTGTTTCTGTTCTCATTTCAGTATTCTGCTCTTCCACTTCTCCACTGCCAAGCTGTTTTGCAGCCCATGACTGGGACACCTGAGGTATCGGGAGCCTTGGAATTGAAGAGTTAAAGGACTGATTAGCCTGCCCAGCACAGACGTGTACAGTAGAAGGAACACCAGGAGGTGGAGGCCCAGTAGACTGAGGTCTTCAGACGTGTCTGACTTCTCTCAGTTCAAAATGGCTGCTGAACCTACAGAGGTTTATTTCCTCCAGATGTGCTGACAGTTGTTGTTTCTGATTTCCTCTCCTCTTTTGTTAGCTGGCCTTGTCTCGATGAGGATATTAATGGAGGTGTCCTGTTTGATCCATTCATGTTACACAGTTGAAGTTGCTTTGATTAATGTCTGTTTAAACTAATCTTTACTTTTATGTACGTGTTGTAATTTGTCAAGTTTGTCAGCTTGTCTCCAGTGAACTGAGCCTGCAGCGATGAGGACAATACAAAAAATACTGCAAACTGAAAAATGCCATCTATACTATAAAGCCAATTAAAACTTTATGCGTATTGTAAGAATTTTAGATCTAATCCCAGACATCAATATTAACTGACAGGTGAGTGTAACGTGTCTCTTAGAGAGGCCTGAGGTACTCCAGACACAAGTGATCAGAACACAAAGAACCTCCGCTCAGTTTAATGAGAGCACTCAGCTCACTCGACTGTCCATGGATCACACTGTGTATCTCATCCTGGACTGTTTCATGTTTTCCACCTTGTCTGACCAGGACAGGCTCTAGCTCCCTGCTGTCCTATACAAGCAAACTGAGAGTCCTCAACATGAAGGAATAGATTTCTCTGACAAACTACATTTACGTATCACTCAACTCATGTTGTCTAGCTTCCATTAAACACTAAACTCCACTCACCTGTTTTCCTTCTCTTTCTGTCTTCTGCTCAACCTTTTCATGACCATCATGTTCAGTCATTCCACACATCATGCAGATACACATCTCATCAGTTTTACAAAACATGTCCAGACTTTTCTGATGTTTCTCACAGAGTTTCACCTTCAGATTTCTATCAGAATCAACCAGTTTGTGGTGCTTCAGGGCCGCTACTTCATTGTGAGGCTTTTCTCCTGTGTGGATTCTTCTGTGTCTCTGAAGACCACTTATACGCAAGAACAACTTACCACATTCTGGACAGCAATGAAGTTTTTCTCCAGTGTGTATTCTTCGGTGTCTATGAAGATCGCTTCTCCTTGACAACAACATGCCACAATCTGGACAACAATTAGTTTTATCTCCTGTGTGGATTATTCTGTGGTCCTGAAGACTGTCTTTCCTTGAGAAGGACTTGCCACATTCTAGACAACAATGAGGTTTTTCACCTGTGTGGATTCTTCTGTGCCTCTGAAGATGGCTTATCCTTGAGAACGACTTACCACATTCATGACAACAATATGTTTTTTCTCCATTGTGAATCTTCATATGCTTAAGATCACTTTTGTGTGTGAATTGTTTGCCACATTCCAAAGATTTTTTTCCAGTATGAATTTGGATTTCTCTCTCCACTTGCTGTCGATCAGTTTTGATGGCTTCTGTCTGTGTTACTCCTGTAGCAGGGAGAGAACTGCACTGTAATAAGACTGCTGTCAGGTCCTCTGATCCTCTTGCTGATTTCTTCATACCTTTCGCTTTGTATTGAAAAGAGGGCTGACCAAATGAAGGTGGAGAGAAGCTGCCATTCTTCTGAAAATCTGAAATAACACAAACATTTTAATTATATTTTCCCCTGACACCTTTATCCAAGGCGACTTAAACATTTGAGACACAAATGGTTACATTTCTCTTGTTCTTCCAACTGGAGCACAGAGAGATCACGTGACTTGCTCGTGGTCACATGGTGTCAATAACTGAATTTGAACCTTCAACTTCAGGGTTTGATGTCCAAATTCCAAAGCACTACCCGCCTTTTAAAATAAATGAAACAGTTCAAGTATAGTGGTGGCACATTGGTTGGAGTTACTTCATCACACCGAGGTGCCATTTATGGTCTGGCCAATCCATGTGTGGTCTTTACATGTTCTGCTGCTGTCTGTTCAATTTGTCCACCTTTCTCTCACATGTAAAAGACAAGCCTGATCTGATCAATCGATAACAAATCAAAATCAGTCAATTTTCACTCCAAATGATTTGACTGATGATCAGCAAATTAGCTGATCTTAACATCTGATCTTGAATGATAAAAAGCACGTAAGACAAAGTTCCAACATTACCAAAATACAGAAACACGTCCTCGCAGTCAGTGATGGAGGATTCTCTGCTAACACTTTCAACAATACAAAACTTATTCAGCATATAAGAAGTCAACACAAAAGGGACTGGTGTGAAGAACAAGCTGTTCAAAGGCTGAGGCGACCATCAAGCTTAGTCTAGCTCAGTCACCTACTCTCACTCAGCCTCCAATAATGGCAGCACTTAGAAAACTCAACCTTATAAAACGGACAGCAAGAACGCCAAAGACTTACTGTGACAGCAAAAACAGTGGAATTCGTAAGCCTGGGCAACAAGCCACTTTCAGTTCTGGAAGATGTCACCTTCTAGATCATTTAGATCCACGATTCCATCTGCCATTGAGTGTTTGTTGAATGATTTATTTGTATAATTTACCATGCATTAGCTATTTTGACTAAAATCCCTTTGATTAGCCATTCTGTGAATGTGTAGGTAGATGGGAGGAAAGGGATACAGTTTAACCGAGCTGGTACATAAATATAAATCGTTATCAAGTGGACGTCGATTAGTTAGAAATTATAATCAGCCTATTTGCTTGTTGGGTAGAATGGTATGAGCCTAATTTTTAGACCTAAATAATATAATACTAATTATGCATAACTAGCAAAATACCCGCGCTTCACAGCGGCGAAGTACTGCTTTAAAATTTTAAATAATAAACTGAGGGAAAATGTACCAATAATTATTTGTTAAGGATCTCTTTGTATACCACGTTGTCAGTTCGCCCCTCCGGTTGTAATATGACCAAGATGTGTTCTGAGCTTACTCTTGAGCATTCGACATATAGTTGGCCATGTGAAAAGCAATCTTGCCTCAAATCAATGCCAACCTTTTGTAGGGTCTGTCCCTGAGACTTATTAATTGTCATTGCGAAGCAGAGCCTTACTGGAAATTGGAGGCGTTTGAATTGAAATGGGAGATCAGAGGGTATAACGGGGATGCAAGGAATAAAAACTCTCTCCCCTGAGCCACCGCCAGTAAAAATAGTTGCCTCAATTAGGTTCTTTTGCAGACACGTGACCTGAAGTCTCGTGCCATTACAAAGTTTCGGTGGTTGTAAGTTTCTCAGTAACATCATTGGTGCCCCAACCTTCAAAATTAGATTATGCTCAGGAGTGCCTGAAGCATTCAGAGTGTGGACTGAGCTGCAGCCTATGGACGTATATATGTACGTAAGTAGGATTCAGTTAGCGTTGGGAACTCGTGTACCAAATTTCTTGAAGATGGGCCCATTAAGTAACAAAGACTGTTGGAAAGTTCAATATGGCGGCCGACAGTGGTGTCATACCACCGAAATAAGTACGTACATCGGTTTCGGTTAGTGCAGGGAAGCCGCTTACCAAATTTCGTGAAGATGGGGCCATAAATAAGAAAGTTTAACATGGCGGACGTTGTCAACCGTTATGACCGTTACGTGTAGAATTTCGAAATGAAACCTGCTTAACTTTTGTAAGTAAGCTGTAAGGAATGAGCCTGCCAAATTTCAGCATTCTACCTACACGGGAAGTTGGAGAGTTAGTGATGAGTGAGTCAGTGAGGACTTTGGCTTTTATTAGTATAGATGTATATGTGTATGTATATATGTGTGTGTGTGTGTGTACACATATTATATATGCGTTGCTGTGGCTCAGTCTGGTTAAATGGAAAAGAAAGAAAAGAGAAAGCGCACATTTTTAATTTGTTTAATTTCACAATGCTTGTGGGTATACAATATTTTTTGTTGTTCCATTGTCTGTGCAGAATGTTAGACTGAATAATATTGTTAAGTTTGTAGACGTCTTTGTTTTTGGCCGCAAGAATTGCTTGTTCACTCAGCCAATTGTGATTCTTATAATTGGTTTGAATATTGGGAAATACTTTTTCAACCACTTCTTCTTTTGACGTCATTAAATTGCAGACTTTATAAGGCAATGAAATTCGTCCTGAGGTCAGATCAACCGGCACCTTTCCGTTCCCAATTTCCTGATTTCTCCAACCCTGTTACTGACAGTTTGCATTATTTGATCGTAAATGCCTTTTTGCTGAAGCGTTAGCTTAGGAATATTTGATTGCACATATGACAAAAGATCAACGTGTTGTAATTTTGTCCATCCATCCATTTTCCAACCCACTGAATCTGAACACAGGGTCACTGGAGTCTGCTGGAGCCAATCCCAGCCAAAACAGGGCAGAAGGCAGGAGCCAATCCTGGGCAGGGTGCCAACCCACCGCAGGTTGTAATTTTGTTCACGACGCAATTCTACATCGAACGAAACAGGAGCAGATCGATTCGGTGATGGCATTACCAAGTGATTGAGAACTTTGTTCGCGATTTTTAAGCAGAAATCTTCAATCATTATCAACGCTTAGTTGTAGATTTCTGCTGTGAAATCCATGTTTATATTTGAATTTTACTTGCGTATTCGACGGAAAATATCTTCAGCAATGTGCGATTTATATTTCTCCAATAACTGTGTTGGAGATGAAGGAGAGCAGGCGGTCAATATGATTGCAAACAATGCACGAATTTGATTTGGATGTGACATGTTGCACGCGTCATTAATGTATACATCCCAGTGTCGGTCGTTCTCCAATAAATTCAGAGCTTGACATGTACTTCGGAAAGCGGCATGTGTAACACCGTTGACAATTCTCAATTGCTGGAAAGACGTTGCACCGGGCACATTTACCAACAGCATGTGAACAAAGAAGCATTCATCTTGATTGGGATTCACGGTGTACAGTCTGCCTATCGTAGTTTCTTTGAATATGGCACGTTGTCCGTTGACTCACTCTCCTCGTTTGCGTTGTTCAAATGATTTTCTACTCGCATTCCATGTGTAATACGTAGGCACTTCCGAATACAGCATCCATCCATCCATTTTCCAACCCGCTGAATCCGAACACAGGGTCACGGGGGTCTGCTGGAGCCAATCCCAGCCAACACAGGGCACAAGGCAGGGAACCCATCCTGGGCAGGGTGCCAACCCACCGCAGGACACACACAAACACACCCACACACCAAGCACACACTAGGGCCAATTTAGAATCGCCAATCCACCTAACCAGCATGTCTTTGGACTGTGGGAGGAAACCGGAGCGCCCGGAGGAAACCCACGCAGACACAGGGAGAACATGCAAACTCCACGCAGGGAGGGCCCGGGAAGCGAACCCGGGTCCCCAGGTCTCCCAACTGCGAGGCAGCAGCGCTACCCACTGCGCCACCGTGCCGCCTCCGAATACAGCAGTGTTTTCACAAACATGTCATTTTGACATAACGTAAAAGCAGTTAACGTTGTAGCTGGTGGATTCAGGGCTATTTGTTGCACATTTGCAGCTGTGAAATAAACGCGTTGTCCATTTTCTAGATGTAGTGCTAAGTGAATAACATCTGGACTTCGTTCATGTATGGGAAATGAAAGAACTGGCCATACAGCTTCATTGCTGCTTATGTATCTTCCAGCCTAATACTGTGCGATTTCATCGATATGTATGACCGCATTCCTATCACTTCTTTCTGGTTGCACGCCAAAAACTGCCATGTCGCTGCCTTTATTCACGTACTTATAAATGTATTTGATCGAAACATTGAAATAGAATGGTAAAATATTTAGTATGGCGTGTGTTGCGTTTACGTCCAACAGATGGTGCTGTGTTTTCAAAAAAAGCATGTTTTTACCTGTCACAGGTGTGACATCTATATAATATATATATAAAAACACGCGCGTATTCGAATGCAACGTTGTGTCAAATTTTCAAAGCAATCGGTGAAGAACATTTGGAGATTTAAGGTTTTGAACAAACGAACATTTACATTTTTATTTATATAGATGTATATATTTATGTATATATATGGTTTTGGCAGCCAAGCGCTTCTTTTCCAACCTAGAAGACGTCTCTTGAGATCCGTTTAATCGCCTCGTTGATTGCATGTCTTCCCAGGTAGTTTCAATCCCCATTTCCTGCACCGAGTCATCTCCCCTTTTATGAGTGACTGTGTTAGTCGCCGTACTTCGTACAGGTCTTTGAACGCACTGAATACTTGTAACTGGTGTCGCCTGTCGGCTACTTTCGACAGGGAATGGAAGAAATTGTTGAGTAACAAAAATTATTTGTAAGTGATTTCGCATTGAAGAAATAGTAAAAACTTGATCACTTGGGTCAATACCTAAAGAAATACACACAGCAAATGCAATTGCGAATACACCAGAATCTGTATGATTTAATTGTTGCTGTGCGTCTTCATAAACTATGGGAGGTTTGTAAGGAAACAAAGCATGCTGATCTGCTCCCATTTCATCTTACAGTACTCTACGACGGGAACTGATCTGATGGTCATACTAACCTGGCTTATGGCTCCGGGGCGATCACACCTGATATTACCAAGCGTTACTGTTTATGGCTGTGTATTGGAACATCCAAATCCTGCTTCCTCCTCCTGCTGCTTGCTATCGCCGCTCACCTACGCTACCACACCCGCCTGTCCTACCGGCTGCGTTGTGCTGTGCTGCTTCTACACTGCTATCAGCTAAGTATCACTCACTTTTTTAGCGCTTTGAGTACTGAGAAGAGCACTATATAAATGGAATGAATTATTATTATTTATTATTAAACACTAAAGTACAAAAACGAAGTAGAAAGTAACACTAAACCGCAACACCACCGGCACACCGCGTCTACTTAAACACTAAGAAACACTAAAGGAAAAAATACAATTCAGTAAGTAGATAGATAGATAGATAGATAGATACTTTATTAATCCCAACGGGAACCGCGTCTACTAAACAGTAAATCAGTAAAGGTGAAAGGACTAACCGCGTCAGCTGCGGAGCTCAACTCGGAGCGAAATGAAGTGAATGAAATGAGGTGAATGGGAGGGGAGATGATCACGTGACTCCAACACCCGCCTTAACTCTCCGTCCCTCCACAAACACAGCCACACGGATGCCATTTCTAATTTTTAGATATAGATAAGCATCAAGTGTGAATGGTCACTATACAGTTATGAAATCTGTAACACATTATCATAATAATGTGTCCCCCAAATTAAACAATGGTACAAGGACACATATTTCACAAATGATTGCAAATCTCAAACACATAAATTGTTTATTGCCGGTGTCTCGACCACACAGATGCACTCGGAGAGACAGACGACAGCCGAGAGATCCAAAGAAACTCCCCGCCAACAGAACTGCAGAATGAATGAAAAAATTGTCAATAAAGATAAAAACGATATTTGAGTCAGCAGCATCAGAGGTGAATCTTTATCTCTGAAGCTCATATCATAAGTGATATGACCAAGACCAAGACTGTCTCGTTTTCTTCTTGTCGGAGAAGCCGGCTACAAATATCTAACGGAACATTTAATTAGATTAGAAATGTGGAGTATGACTAAGACATGTCTTTAGTATTGTCCAGGTTGTTTTTATTCCATTATGTGTGCATTATGGGTAAATGTTCTTTGTGTATGCTGTATGCCATAGCACTTTATTATGGAATGTGAAGTTTATGCATGGCTAAAAATACATTTATATTATTTTAAAAAAAAAGAAAAACTATTATTATTATTATTATAGGGCGGCATGGTGGCGCAGTGGGTAGCGGTGGTGCCTCGCAGTTAGGAGACCTGGGTTTGCTTCCCGGGTCCAACCTGTGTGGAGTTTGCATGTTCTCCCTGTGTCTGCGTGGGTTTCCTCCCATAGTCCAAAGTCATGCAGGTTAGGTGCATTGGCGATTCTAAATTGTCCCTAGTGTGTGGTGTCCTGTGGTGAGCTGGCATCTAGGGTTTATTTCCTGCCTTCTGTCCTGTGTTGGCTGGGATTGGTTCCAGCAAACCCCCATGACCCTGTAGTTAGGATGTAGAGGATTGGATAATGGATGGATGGTATTATCATTATTGATATCAGCAGGTCCTAATGCAATGGAATGGGTGATCAATATCAACACTAAACACTCCGATCAGAGCCTTCCTACCCAATAATGTGTCTGAATTTGGCCTTTCTCTTCTTAATTGTAATGTATGTGATGATATTTACATCCTCTAGAACATAATCTGACCTAAAATCTAAACATACAAATATATCTGCTTGTGTTAGGGGGACACAGTGTTTAGCACAGCTGCTTTATTGTATAGGGGTCCTGGGGTCAAATCCTGCCCACACTTGTTCTACATAGGGGCTGCTAATGGTGTTTCTGGTTCTTCCCCTCATCTCCTAAAACATGCAGGTGAAGTGGAGTGGTGACTCCAAATTGACCCGATGTGACTGTGGGAGATAGAAGGGCCCAAGATCATCTCCATCTGAAGATTTCACACCACTGCCAACTAGTCCAGGCCATGCTGCTCCAGCAAGTTCAGGCAGAGAGCAGAACACAAGATGCTGAAAGAAGACCCTGAGACCCCCTGAACGTCATCATGGCTCGTACAGGTAGTTCTTTCACTGTTAACGTCAATGTACACGAGATTCCCATTAGAAAGATGAGACACATATTACGTGGGCACTGGCTTGAGCAAATTCACTCTTATTGAGTGCACAGGGGTGAGGATTTTATTCTTATTTATTTCTTTTTGTGGATATTTCTGCCTTAACTGCCACACAATTTATGAAATATACATGTATTTAACAAAATACGACTTTGGATATTCTCATTAAACGTAATGTGCTGTTGGCCTAACATACGTCACAGCTTCAGTCAAAGCTTCATGATGTTCAAGTCATGCAATGAACACTTTAGATTTTTCCTTATTCTCCCAAGTTTTTCTAATTTATCATTTATTAGGTAACCTATTGTTTGTTATCATGGGCCCGAGCAGGTGGTCTTTATCCAAGTTCAATTAACCATGTTTGCCACTCTCATATCAATCTACTAAAAACATCAAAGCACCCCCCGTTAGCGTTTATAAACGCTCTCTTTCTTTTATATTTAATCACATTACTCACTTATTCCGACACTCCCAGGTGACTCTTCTCCATCTCTCCCATTTCCCTCGGTGATTTTCTCTTCAGACTCCAATAACTCTGATTTCAGCTCTACAGAATTCTCCTGCGTAGCCAGTCGTCCCGTATTAGTGGACCAGGGCTGTAAACTGATTGGAGATTCTTCACAGACATCTTTCTTGAAAATATCCTCAGTTTCATGCTTTTGAAAATCAAGGCCAACGGAGAAATCATTCAAATCCTCAGCTTTAATGGCAGCAGTCACCCTCCTGCTCTCCTCCTCCTCTTTAAAAACTGAAATGCTTTCTTCGTGATCCTCCAGCTTCACACACACATCTTCTGGTATGAGCCGATCACCGTTCTCTTCTTTAATGTTCACCGTTCTTTCATCCACGCCATCTTGTTTGGCAGAGGCCATGCTCTGTGGGAAACTCTTCTCTCTGTTTAAGTGTCTGCCCTTCTCTTCTCAGATTCACTTCTCACACGGACAGCCCTGAGCTGGAGGCCATTAGACACCTCAGTGTGTGGCCATGTGAAATGGGAAAGCCCTGTGAAAATAAAAGTGTTAGAATTAACTTCATAAAGTCAGTAAAAATAATGCGCACACTTCAGGGTTACAGTGCCCTCCATGAGGTTTGGTTCAAAGACACATTTCTCTTGATTTCCTCTTCTGCCTCACAGTTTAAAATTACAAATCAAACAATTCAGATGTGATCAAAGTGCACTGCAGACCTTCATTAAAGGGGATTTGTATACATTTCAGTGCCACCTTGTAGATATGACAACACTTTATCTACACGGCACCATCATGTTTGGACACAGCAATGGCAGGTCTATTAAAGCCGTCATATTTAGGGCTTTGTTGGCTATAGACTGACATGAACGTCAAACAGGAGTACGGGGTCTTCACCTCATTGACACATTCACATGCTTCAGTGCAGGAAGTGTTGTAAAGACAAAGAGACCATCAGAAATTGTGAGACAGTTCATTCACTCATTCGTTCTCAGATAAGAGTACATGGCGCTCCTCAGAAACTACTTGGTGATAATGGTCAGGAATCAGAGAGATGGCAGAGAATTTTAACATTAAAACAAAGACCACCGCTGCATACAGTCCCTGGGGTAATGGACTACCTGAGAGACAATCAGACACTCACAGAAATTATACAGAAAGTGATAAAGAATACTGGATGTGACTGGTTAGTGCCAGATTAGTGCCAAGGGGCACTAATGGTAAAGAATACCATGCACAATATTTATGGGTACAGCTCATATCAGCCGGTGTTTGGCCAAAGTCCAAATCTTACTTGTGTTCTCGTGGACAGACCACCCGCCCTAGAAGGCACCACTAGGAGTGTGTCAGTGGAGCACATATTCCAGCGCTGCACACTCCAAGAAGAGCATTTACTGAAGATGAGTGTTCAGAACGAATACGGAGAGCACTCCAGAGACAGGTTAATTCTGAAAATGATAAATCTGAGACAAAGTGGATGACAAAAGAGTGGACTGTGCAGAATGGAAGGGACCTGCAGATGTCATTGGACAGGATGGAGTTGTGAAATGTGTCAGACGTGGAGGTGCTCTTGGAAGGGCCCACCATTATAGACTATGTAAAGTCAACGGTAAAGGTGACAATCGACATACCACCAGCAGTGAGAGCGATGAGAGAGATTTATCTAACACTACATCAGATAATGAAGACACTGGAGATGAGAAGGAGACTCTAAACTCTTTATTCCCAGCAGAAGATGTCGATGTTGAAGTTGAGCAAACTCACAATTTAAGACAGAATCAATGTATTTGTCTACAAAAGGGGCAAACTGTGAGATATGTGGATAGAGATGGTGGCATACAGATAAAGTATTAGATTGGGCTGGCAAAGCAGAACTTGGTATAATTTTGAGTTTACTGATCCTGACAGCATTGCTGACACAGAAGGGTCTGTTCACACATCAAGTGTGGATAATCTGCAAGTTGAACCAGAAACTAATGAACTGCAACTATGGGACTTGTGTGTGGAAATCACGGAGATATCAGCGGAGTCAGCAAAGCAGGAAGAGATAAGCAGCTGGGAAAGAAATGGAGCATCTGAGGAGGTGGAAAACCACAAGATGGATATGCCCTTTAAAAAGAGACTTCAGCAGGAATCGTAACTAAAGACCACCTAGTGGCACGAGGGTCTGAGGGACAAGATTGGAGTGGGCTCAACAGGGATTCACCAACATGGGCATCAGAATCTGCTCACCAAGGTCTCTGAGGCGGCACTGACACTTTAAACAATGACGACAGACATTTGAGCTCCAGTCCATAATAGTCGAGTCGCGGCTCTGCAGCTTTCACATTTTTATGGCTTCATGTGGTTGGATGCAAACAGCCCTGATGGGTTCACCACTACCCTGGCTTGAGTCCTGTTCTTCATTTAACACGGCCATCTCTACTAAGCTAAAGTATCAAAGTGTACAGAAGTACTGAAAGTAGCTGCAAAGGATAAATGATTAAATAAAACAATACTATTAAAAATAGCACAAACAAAAAACTAATGCCAGGCCAGCTGTAGATTTTACTGCATCCCTCCAGCAGCACTAGTTTGTGTAATGTTTGTATTTTTTATTTCCCATTAAACAAAATCAAAGTCTCCCTGGAACAGTGAAACCGCACGAGTATCTTTCCTGATAAGAAAATACAAAATAAAAAAATCATTTTAATTATTTCTAATAGGTCTCAGTATGAGACAAACTGCTGGAAATAAAACCTGAACGCGCCCTGTAAAGTAACATCGCTCGACGCCACTTTAACAGAGTTTACCGTTGACGGCTTTAGAAGAAAAAGGAAAAAACACAAAGAACACGCAGAGCTCGAGAAAAATCAGAAATGAACAACGGGGCCGTGCGGGAGCGAGCGGCTGAACAAGCGCGTGCCCGACAAACAGCACAGTTCGGAGCATGCGCGAAATCAAAAGGAGAAACGGCGTGGAAAAGTGTACGAGCGTGAAGAGAGAAGAAGCAATCCGACTTAACGCGACTCCGCCAAGTCAGATGTAGCATTACATTTCACGGAACACCAACCGGAAAATATAGTAACGTAGCAGTAGCAAAGAAAAGTACGCGACCCCCCGTCATCCACAGTAAACTCCTGAAGGTGCGATTTGCTGTGCCGCCTCCTCCTGCACGTTGCGCTCAATCACTAAAATTTAAACGCGAACCACGTGGCGTCAGGCACCTCCTCCAATTTAAAGCCGCTCAGCATGTCGCGGTCTTCCTCATTGCTGGCATTCCCACTCATACGCGATTCCCACGTTCGACTTTGTCTCACCTTCCGCACCTTTGCTTGATGTTATGGCCGTGAAGAAGTCGGAGCGCGAAGGTCTCATAAGATCAAACTAGTGATGGGCTACTCGATACTGCCTAGGTGAGGTTTCGAAGAGTCGTGTAGAGGCTTTTGTGAATTGCTCCCGTCACGTGATTTTGAGGCACGCTAGCGTCTTGACGTCATTGATATCTTCGCCATAGACATAGAATTACTAGACGCCGCATGACCAGCAGGATCGTACGTCAACGTCGCCGCCATATTGCGAGTGGCACTGCTGTGGAGTGAAGTAATGAATATAATAATAATAATAATAATACATTTTATTTATAGGGCACTTTACATTAGCAGTAAATCTCAAAGTGCAACATAAAAAGATTAAACAAAGGCAAGGCAAGATAAAAACAGAGATAAAACAACAATAATTATAGCATTCCTGTTAATAAGTTTTCCTAAATAGAAAAGTCTTTAGCTGTTTTTTTAAAACAGCCCACAATCTGCTGTGTCTCTGGTAGGGCATTCCAGAGCCGTGGAGCAGCGGCTGTAAAGGCTCGGCCACCCATTGTACGAAGTTTGGTCACAGGGGGTAGGTAGTTTAAAACGGATGTTTCTTGTGGCGGCACGGTGGCGCAGTGGGGTAGCGCTGCTGCCTCGCAGTTGGGAGATCTGGGGACCCCGGGTTTGCTTCCCGGGTCCTCCCTGCGTGGAGTTTGCATGTTCTCCCCGTGTCTGCGTGGGTTTCCTCCGGGCGCTCCGGTTTCCTCCCACAGTCCACAGACATGCAGGTTAGGTGGATTGGCGATTCTAAATTGGCCCTAGTGTGTGCTTGGTGTGTGGGTGTGTTTGTGTGTGTCCTGCGGTGGGTTGGCACCCTGCCCAGGATTGGTTCCTGCCTTGTGCCCTGTGTTGGCTGGGATTGGCTCCAGCAGACCCCCGTGACCCTGTGTTCGGATTCAGCGGGTTGGAAAATGGATGGATGGATGTTTCTTGTAGTGGATTGTAATATAAGAGTTTTTTAAGATATTGTGGAGCATTTTCATGGATACACTGGTGAGTGAACAAACAGAGTTTGTATTCGATACGGAGATGGATAGGGAGCCAATGAAGTAACCAAAGGATTGGTGAGATATGTTCATATTTCTGCACCCTCATCAGGATTCTTGCAGCACAATTTTGAATTTGTTGGAACTTTTGAAGGCACTTGTTGGGTATCCTGATGAGGAGTGCATTACAATAGTCCAGTCTGGATGAGACAAAGGCATGAAGCAGCTTTTCAGCATCACAGAGGTAGAGGTAGGGACGGAGTTTGGCTATGTCTCGGAGACGAAGGAATGCAATTTTATAAAGGTGATGGATATGTATATCAAATGACAGATTTGTGCTGTTTAGGATTGTACAAACCGCTGTACGCTCCCAACTAGATCCCAGGGGATTACATTTCATAGGTAAGGCCGAACAATTGTTTTGATTATATTTGGCCATTAGAAAATCATGTTTTATAATCTTAGCACTCAAGGTCACCTTACCATAAAATTAAACAACATTAGTACAATTAATACAAGAGAACGGTAAATCAAAAAGCAACAATTAGCAAACAAACAAAGATAACTGGCAGTAACAGTGCAAAATTCACAATTGGTATGCCAGTTTGAAAAGATAAGTTTTGAGGGCAGTTTTAAAATGTGTTATTGAATCAAGCTGACGTATATGAGAGGGAAGAGAATTCAAGAGGCGGCACGGTGGCGCAGTGGTAGCGCTGCTGCCTCGCAGTTAGGAGATCCGGGTTCACTCCCCAGGTCCTCCCTGCGTGGAGTTTGCATGTTCTCCCCGTGTCTGCGTGGGTTTCCTCCCACAGTCCAAAGACATGCAGGTTAGGTGGATTGGCAATCCTAAATTGGCCCTAGTGTGTGCTTGGTGTGTGGGTGTGTTTGTGTGTGTCCTGTGTTGGGTTGGCACCCTGCCCGGGATTGGTTCCTGCCTTGTGCCCTGTGTTGGCTGGGATTGGCTCCAGCAGACCCCCGTGACCCTTTGTTTGGATTCAGTGGGTTGGAAAATGGATGGATGGATGGAGAATTCAAGAGTTGAGGAGCACTAGGAGAGACGCTCGAGCTCCCATAGAACAGAGTCTGATGTGCGGTACAGAAAGTCGAGCTGCAGATGAGGATCTGGGTGAGTGAGAGGAGTGTCAGTCTGGAGGAGATCAGTGAGGTTGTGGAGAGCTTTAAATGTTAAGAGCGGGATTTAGTATTGTATTCTGTAGAAACAGGGAGACGGTGAAGTTGAGAGAGAATCGGTGTAATATGTTCAGTCGATTTAGAACAGCAGGTTATTATACTGGCAGCAGAATTTTGAATAAGTTGTAAGCAATGGATACGTTTGTGTGGGATGCCAGATAGAACAGCATTACAGTAATCTATCCGTGAGGTGACTTGGGCATTAACCAATACCTCAGTTCTGTGTTGTGTAAGAACAGGACGAAGTCTAGAAATATTTCGGAGATGGAAGAAGGCAGTCAGAGAAATGTTACTTATATGGGAGGAATTATTTAATAATAATAATAATTATTATTATTATTATTTAATAATTGCCATTATTAGTGTATAAATGGATATAAATAATTGATTATAAACGATTCGTCAAAATCTGTTGTATGTAAACGATACTGTTTTTTTCATCAGAAAACCCGTTTTCCACGTCTACCTGTATTAGTTAAAAGGCACTTTTGCCACTCGCAATGTGGCGGATGCGCTGACGTATCGTGTCGACTGGGCAACAAAGTGAATGCGGTGTCTATCTATATACAGTTTGTCTATGATCTGCGCAGTCAGCAGCCGATTTGGTCATCAACTCTTCTGCTGAACGTCTTTGGCTCAAAGTGTAAAAGCAGTTGGCCCTGCTGCCTCTGTAAGGTGTGCTGACGCGAGTTTAAATCCTAGTTGGGGCTCGCGTATGGTTAATGCCCAAAGTTAAAAAAGGACTTTTTAAGAAGAGTTATGTAGTGCTTGTCAGTAAGTTAACAAATATGTTTAGCAGACATTATGAATGATTCACGTGGGGCACCTCGTTCCTTGTTGTGTAGTCTTGTCCTCCAATCTGTAACAAATTAATAAGCATATTTTGTTTAAGGCAGCACGTATTATAACAATACAGCGTCACCCCATGTCGATCATATCAGAGAGGCTAAGAAACGCTTCACCAAAGCCGACTTGTATCAGCGCACGACACTCCTCATTAAACGTTTTTACTATTCAGTGATTCTGTCTTTAAAACAGAATCAGTGCAATCAACAGCGTCTTCTGCAGTTTAGGGAAAGCCTCGGGATTTCTGCCTTAATGAGACAAAAATGTTGAAAAGAAATTTTGAGAATTCATCCAGAGGTGGACATAAAGATCACTCAAGTACTAACAAGAAGGAGCAGCTGGATAAGCACATCTGGAGCCAAACTTTCTAAAAACCACCTGACTTTGTCAGCAACATTATTTCCTGAATACATTTTTTCAAAGGGGGGTAAATAAGTAATCTTCCAAAGTGAAGCACAACAAAGTAAATCATTGATGGAAATACAATTCTTGACAGACTAAGCTTTTGTTGTTTCTGTTTTCTTAGACCATCTTCAGTCTCACAATCCCCCGCAGTCACTGACACGTTTAACGTTCTCTGCTCCTCACCTGTCGTGTTACCCAAAGCATCAACACGGAGTTTCATTCAAGGCTTTACCGTCCGTCCTGTCATACAAATAAAATAAGACACACATGTCATACATACATACATACGTGTTCAATAATAATAATAATAATAATAATAATAATAATAATAGTAAGCTGGCAGGAATGAGAAGAAGCTCCAGATGGTAATATTTATGAGAAGAGCCCTCATGACATCAGGGTGAGGAGGTGCCTTGTCTCCCGTTACGTGAGCTCGTCTGCCGCCCCTCACTTACACTGACTCGCGTTACACTGGGGGGCAAATGCAATGGAGAATACCGACAATGTACACCTTCAGAAGTGGAATAAATCGACTGTACACTGAAGTATTCCATTGCCAAACGTAAAATACAAAGGAGAACATTTCAGATAAACGTTGAGTTTTGTTAATTATAAACAATGTAACATAACTATGTGTTGTTACTCTTTTATTTATTTTCACCATAAGTTACATATCTAAATGGAAATGAATATGGAAAATATGTTTACAATAATTCTGAATAAAATACACTGTCAAAATATATTAATGAACAAACTGAGACACATTGGCCTTTTATCACAAAGCGTGTGCGCTGTCATTTAGGACACAATGCATTGTTAACGTCACGCACTCTCTACTGACGCGATGTCACGAAAACAAAGAAACAGCGCAGTCCATGAAACTCACAGCCTCCTTGATCTCTGACCTTATGATTAGTTGTCAATATCATATAAATAAAGTCATTTTAAGAAGATGACAAGTCTGCTATAGTGGGTTCAATAAACGCTCCGTTTAAATGTTTTTTTTATACAGAATATTAAACAGAATCTCAATGAAGTGGGACACGTGATTAGCAACGAATAATATGTGACACTGAGAAATCATAATTCATAATAACTGGAACAATAAAAACTACGACTTCCTAAAACGGACGCTGTGAAGTAAACACTTCAATAACTCATTTAGGAGGCCTGTGTGTTCATTTCTACATCGATTTAAGAGCTCAGTAAGCCACCTGTTGTACTAAACGGCAGCTCAAACAGCACTTAACAGTAAATAGTCTAACAACTCAATATAAGACAATGAAACGAAGAGGCCGCGCCGCATAAGACAATGAAGGCTCACGCTGTCCTGCTGCGTGTTTGGAAGGCGCTGATTGGCTGAAACTGTTTATAGCGAATTGTCCCAAGATTGAAGTGCCGTATGGCGATCAGAAACGAAAAAAGACATTTAACATTCAACCTACCGACAGATTTTACATACATGAACTGCCGACTGGGAACCCTGGGAAACTCAAGGATAATTTAACATAAGAAGCAATCATTATAGCAAAATAATAAGAATAATAACAAAACATTTCTTTTCAGAGCAATATCCATCCATCCATCCATTTTCTAACCCGCTGAATCCGAACACAGGGTCACGGGGGTCTGCTGGAGCCAAACCCAGCCAACACAGGGCACAAGGCAGGAAACAATCCTGGGCAGGGTGCCAACACACCGCAGGACACACACAAACACACCCAGACATCAAGCACACACTAGGCCCAATTTAGAATCGCCAATCCACCTAACCTGCATGTCTTTGGACTGTGGGAGGAAACCAGAGCACCCGGAGGAAACCCACGCAGACACAGGGAGAACATGCAAACTCCACGCAGGGAGGACCCGGGAAGCGAACCCGGGTCCCCAGATCACCCAACTGCGAGGCAGCAGCGCTGCCCACTGCGCCACCGTGTCGCCCCAGAGCGATATCAGTTATGTAAATTGTGAAGTAACAATTCAGTATGACAAAGATAGCCAGACAAGCTGCTGTTTGAAACTTATGTTCTCTACTTTACTTCTTTATCAAACCCCAAACGCCCCAAACACCTTTTATGTTACATTTCAGCTTCCAACTATGCAGCAACTCCAAAATACCAAAAACACAAACATCCAATCTTAATACACCACATCATAATAATAATTCTTTGCACGTATATAGCGCTTTTCTCACCACTCAAAGTGCTTAGCAATTGCAGGTTAAGGGCCTTGCTCAAGGGCCCAACAGAGCAGAGTCCCTTTTGGCATTTCACAGGATTTGAACCAGCAACCTTCCAATTGCCAGTGCAGATCCCTAGCCTCAGAGCCACCACATCAACCCCCCTTCAGTTCGGTAGACACCCCATAATACCCATTTCGTATGATTCGCCACACTTTCTCAGTGAAAGCATATCATCTGAACACCTTCCCATTAACATCAAACATATCTATCTGGTTGTCTTTTGATGTCCTTTCTCCATTTTAAGGATCATAGCCCTTAGGTGGCCTAATCACTCTCTGGGATCTACGCAGCGCTGAAGACTCCTCCACAAGTTCTGTTCTGTCATTCAAGTTAGAGCTGACAACAACAGTAGCATCAGTGTTCATTTCTTCCTTATGAATAATCCTGGATGATGCACTGCTGTTACAATACAATACAGTCTATTTTTGTATAGCCCAAAGTCACACAAGAAGTGCCGCAATGGGCTTTAACAGGCCCTGCCTCTTGACGGCCCCCCAACCTTGACTCTCTAAGAAGACAAAGAAAAACTCGCAAAAAATAACCTTGTAGGGAAAATATGGAAGAAGCCTGGGAAAGGCAGTTCAAAGTTCAAACCAGGTAGGTTGGGCGTGCAGTGGGTGTCAAAAAGAAGGGCATCAATACAATACAATACAATACACAGAACAGAACAAATCCTCTATACAGTATATAAAATAAAAATTTTAGAAGTACAGAGCAGAATTTAACAGCAGATGATATATCCCATAATAAGATTTGGATTTGTGTAGAGTCCTGGAGACCTCATCCTTCAAGCTGCCTCCCCCATTTGGCTATTCCACGGCTGAAACAGTGCTGGGCCAGCCAATCCGATGACAGGACCCCTCTTTCCCACGATTCCTGTGATCCTCCATCTGGGATGACTTTACCTTAGGCAGGCAAAACAACTTGGCAGGTGGGCCATGGCACCAAGTGCCACATTTGAGTACCGAAAAGAGAAACAGAATAAGTGAGGGATAGTATCCAATTATCCTATTAGTGTCTGGTGTGTCAGTTTGTGCTTTATCAGCTCCTTCAGCAGGTGGCCTTACTGTAAAACGAGGTCTCAGTTGATCACAGTGTCTCCGAGTCATTTCCTTTAATTTTGTAACAAACCGGTCCCGTTTGTTCAGTTACTGTCCCAAGAAGCCACATTGGTCCACCTCCTGTGGTATTCCTAAAATATACTGCGTCATCTGCACTGAATGACCTGTTTACTGCATATTGGTCCTGATGGAACTTCTGTAGTGACTGCTTCTTTTACTGCAACATCAACATCAATTTCAAGGGCACTGCTACTCTCATTCCCCAAAAGATGCAACCTTGCTCAATTGAAAGTTCATCTTTACGAATGTTAAATGGTTTTCAATTTTCCACCTTCCATAATAAATCTGAAAACCTTGGACAACTCACTGTCTGTGAGCGATGCTCTCACAACTTGCTGGGCCTTTAATGGAGCATCTTGTGAATGTTCAACTAGTAGGAAGTGAATCTCTACAGACAAGGCCCTTGTTGCAGGATCACACGTTTCTGGCAGGGGAAATCATGAAAGTCCATCGGCTTTGCCGTGTGCCCCCGAGGATTGATATTCAATTTGGTAATCATAAGCTGACAGATGGATGGTCCATCTCGGCATACGTGCAGCAGCCATTGAAGGTAATCCTGAAACATTTCTAATCAATTTGAACTTAATGATTTTGAGAGATACTGTGGAAGGATCGCATAAGAGATCTGTGTGCGAATCATTCCCACTCGTTTCTGATCGCTATACGGCACTTCCATCTTGGGACAATTCGCTATAAACAGTTTCAGCCAATCAGCGCCTTCCAAACACGCAGCATGACAGCGTGAGCCTTCATTGTCGGCGGCGCGGCCTCTTCGTTTCATTGTCTTATATTGAGTTGTTAGACTATTTACTGTTAAGTGCTGTTTGAGCTGCCGTTTGGTACAACAGGTGGCTTACTGAGCTCTTAAATCGACATTGAAATGAACACACAGGCCTCCTAAATGAGTTTTTGAAATGTCTACGTTTACAGTGTCCGTAGTTTTTACTTATTCCCGTTATTATGAATTATAATTCCTCAGTGTCACATATTATTCGTTACTACTCACGAGTCTCGCTTCATTGAGATTCTGTTTTATATTCTGTATATGCAAACATTTTAAAAGAAGCGTTTATTGAACTGGCTATAGCAGACTTGTCATCTTCTTAAAATGACTTTATTTATATGATATTGACAACTAATCATAAGGTCAGAAATCAAGGAGGCTGTGAGTTTCATGGACTGCGCTGTTTCTTTGTTTTCGTGACATCGCGTCAGTAGAGAGTGCGTGACGTTAACAATGCATTGTGTCCTAAATGACAGCGCACACGCTTTGTGATAAAAGGCCAATGTGTCTCAGTTTGCTCATTAATATATTTTGACAGTGTATTTTAGTGAGAATTATTGTAAACATGTTACCCATATTAATTTCCATTTTGTATATATAAAGTTTGGTGAGAATAAATAAAAGAGTAACAACACATATAAAAATTATGTTTAATTGTTTATAATTAACAAAACTCATCGTTTATCTGGAAAGTTCTCCTTTGTATTTTTACTGCTTCAGTGTACAGTCGATTTATTCCACTTCTGAAGGTGTACATTGTCGGTATTCTCCATTGCATTTGCCCCCCAGTGTAACGCGTGCCAATGTAAGTGAGGGGCGGCAGACGAGCTCACGTAACGGGAGACAAGGCACCTCCTCACCCTGATGCCATGAGGGCTCTTCGAATAAATATTACCATCTTGAGCTTCTTCTCATTCCTGCCAGCTTTCTTCTACTACTACTACTACTACTACTATTATTATTATTATTATTATTATTATTATTATTATTATTATTATTGAACACGTATGTAGAAGAAACGTGTGTCTTATTTTATGTGTATGACAGGACGGACGGTAAAGCCTTGAATGAAACTGAGTGTTGATGATTTGGGTAACACGACAGGTGAGGAGCAGAGAACGTTAAACGTGTCAGTGACTGCGGGGGATTGTGGGACTGAAGATGGTTTAAGAAAACAGAAACGACAAAAGCTTAGTCTGTCAAGAATTCAGTTTCCATCAATGATTTACTCTGTTGTGCCGCACTTCAGAAGTCTACTTACTTACCCCCCTTTGAAAGATGAATTCACAAGGAAAGGATGTTGCTGACAAAGTCAGATGTTTTTTTGAAAGTTTGGCTCCAGATGTGCTTATCCAGCTGCTCCTTCTTGTCAGTACTTGAGTGATCTTTATGTCCCCCTCTGGATGAATTCTCAAAATTTCTTTTCATCTTTTTTTGTCTGATTAACGCAGAAATCCCGAGCCTTTCCCTAAACTGCAGAAGACGCTGTCGATTGCAGTTATTCTGTTTTAAAGACAGTTGTGATTAGTTATGCAGAGCTCGCTTTTACTCACATTGCTTTTTGGAAATTAATAATACAAATCAGCTACAGATCTGGGAATCACTGAATAGTAAAAACGTTTAATGAGGAGTGTCGTGCGCTTATACAAGTCGGCTTTGGTGAAGCGTTTCTTAGCCTCTCTGATATGATCGACATGGGGTGATGCTGGATTGTTATAATACGTGCTGCTTCACGCAAATAAATGCTTATTAATTTGTTACAGATTCTAGGTGGACAAGACTAAACAACAAGGAACGAGGTGCCCATGTGAATCGTTCATAATGTCAGCGAAACGTATTTGTTAACTTACAGACAAGTACTACATAACTCTTTTTAAAAAGTCTTTTTTTTAACTTTGGGCAGTGACCATACGCGAGCCTCAACGAGGATTTAAACTCGAGTCAGCACACTTTACAGATGCAGCAGGGCCAACTGCTTTTACGCTTTGAGTCAAAGCCGTTCAGCAGATGAGGGGGCTGACCAATCGGCTGCTGACTGCGCAGATATCAATGACGTCATGACGCTAGCGTGCCTATAAATCACGTGACAGGTGAATTTCAAACAAACATCATAGCGGCTTTTCGAAAGCTCGTCACGTCAATATCCAGCAGCACATCGGTAGTTTGCTATTATGAGACCCTAACGCTACGACTTCTTCACAGCCATAAGATCAAGCAAAGGTGCGGAAGGTGAGACAAAGTCGAACGTGGAGATCGCGTACGGGTGGGAATACCATAAGTGAGGAAGATCGCGACATGCTGAGAGGTTTTAAATTTGAGGAGGTGCCTGACGGCGCGTGGTTCGCTTTTAAGTGTTGGGGATTGAGCGCTACGTGGAGGAGTAGGCGGCGGCACAGCAAATCGCACCTTTACAAGGTTATTGTGAACGACGGGGTACGCGCACTTTTTTGTTAGTGCTACGTTAATTTATTTTCCCGTCGGTGTCCCGTGAAATGTAATGCAACATCTGACTTGGTGGTGGCGCCGCGTTAAGTTGGGATTGCTTCTGCTCTCTTCGTGGTCCTGCACTTTTCCTCGCCGTTGCGCCTTTTGATTTCGCGCATGCTCCGAACTGTGCTGTCCGTCGGGCACGCGCTTGTTCAGCCGCTCGCTCCCGCACGGCCCCGTCGTTCATTTCGGATTTTTCTCGAGCTCTGCGTGTTCTTTGTGTTTTTTCCTTTTTCCACTAAAGCCATCATCAGCAACTTTGTTGAAGTGGCGTCGCATGATGTAACTTTATAGGACGCGTTCAGGTTTCGTTTCCACAAGTTTCTCTCATACTGAGACCCATTAGGAATAATTTAAATGATTTCATATTTTGGTGTTTTCTTATCAGGAGAGATGCTCGTGCGGTTTCAGTGTAACAGAGAGACTTTGTATTTTTTATTTCCCATTAAACAAATCAAACATTACACAAGCTAGTGCTGCTGGAGGGATACAGTAAAATCTACAGCTGGCGTGGCATTACGAGTACAATTTTTGTATTATTTGTAATGGTATTGTTTTATTTAATGTCTTTTATCCTTTGCAGCTACTTTCAGTATTTCTATGTACTTTTATTCTTTATCTTACTAGAGATCGCCGTGTTAAATGAAGAACAGGACTCAGTACAGGGTAGGGGTGAACCCATCAGGACTGTTTGCATCCAACCATATGAAGCCATCAAAATAAAAAATGTGAAAGCTCCAGAGCTCAAGTTCATCAGAGCCGCGACTCGACTATTATGGGCTGGAGCTCAACTGTCTGTCCTCATTGTTTAAAGTGTCAGTGCCGCCTCAGAGACCTTGGTGAGCAGATTCTGATGCCCATGTTGGTGAATCCCTGTTGAGCCCACTCCTATCTTGTCTCTCAGACCCTCGTGCCACTAAGTGGTCTTTAGGTACGATTCCTGGTGAAGTCTCTTTTTAAAGGGCATATCCATCTTGTGGTTTTCCACCTCCTCAGATGCTCCATTTCTTTCCCAGCTGCTTTTCTCTTCCTGGTTTGCTGACTCAGCTGATATCTCCGTGATTTCCACACACAAGTCCCATAGTTGCAGTTCATTAGTTTCTGGTTCAACTTTCAGATTATCCACACTTGATGTGTGAACAGACCCTTCTGTGTCAGCAATGCTGTCAGGATCAATCAACTCTAACTTATACCAATTTCTGCTTTGTCAGCCCAATCTTTATCTGTATGCCACCATCTCCGTCCACATATCTCACAGTTTGCCCCTTTTGTAGACCAACACAATGACTCCGTCTTAACCTGTGAGTTTGCTCAACTTCAACATCGACATCTTCTACTGAGACTGAAGAGTTTAGAGTCTCCTTCTCATCTCTAGTGTCTTCATTATCTGATGTAGTGTTAGATAAATCTCTCTCTTCATCTCCCTCACTGCTGGTGGTATGTCGATTGTCACCTTTACCGTTGACTTTACGTAGTCTAGAATGGTGGGTCCTTACAAGAGCACAACAATAATAAGGAGATTTAAGATCACAAAGTTTGAACACTGTGCTGGATTATTACTTTGACTGGCTATTTCTACCTAAATATAAGTGAACAGAAATGGTTCTCATGTCGTTTTAAAGCTCTTTTCCAGCTCTGTAGTTTGTGAAAATACTATGCTGTCCCCAAAATGACCATGATATGAGTTCAAGTTCAGGCACTTTATTGTCATTGTGTAACACAATGAAATGACTTTTTGTGACAGACCCAAGGTGCATTTAAAGAAAAGTCAAATAATTCCAAATATGTCGTATACAGTGTTAAGTGATTAGGTAACCAGAGCAAATTATTATTGCTCAAAGTACAGCAGCATAAATTGTTATATTTCACCTGTTAATGAATAGTACATTACATACTCTATATTGTATTACATTAGTATATTGCACATTACCAATATAGCTTATTGCACATGTTCAATTAAAAATGATCTCAGACTGAGGAGATTCAGAGTTCAAAATGTTTATTGCAGATGTGATAAAGCTCTTTTTTAGTCTGTTTGTGCATACACGGATTGACCTAAAGTGTCTTCCTGGCGGGAGGAGCTCAAACAAAGAATTTCCAGGATGAGTTTTGTTTTTGTTTTCGGCTTCTCTCACACAGCAAGTCTTATACACAAGTTTGAATGATGGCAGTTCAGTCCCAGTAATGGCCTCTGCTGTTTTTATGACCTGCTGCAGGGCTTCTTTAGCAGCCGTGGTGTAGCTGTTGTACCTGCAGGCCATCATGCAGTTAGTTAAAATGCTCTCTGTAGTGCATCTATAGAAATTAACCAGCAGCTTCTGGGGGAGGTCAGCTCTCCTTAGCTTCCTGAGAAAATAGAGGCGTTGTTGTGCTTTGTCTGTTACAGCCACGTTGTTGTCAGGCCAGGACAGGTCCTCTGAGATGGTGACTCCTAGAAACGTAAAGCTGGAAACTCTCTCCACAGCATCTGCATGGATTGTTATCGGACTGTGATTGGTCTTTTTAGTGGTCCTAAAGTCCAGAATAACTTCTTTGGTCTTTTTGGTATATAAGACCAGGTTGTTGGTGTTGCACCATTCTGTCAGATTCTGAACCTCTTCCACTATATGCAGCTTCATTGTTGTCTGTTACAAGCCCAATGACAGTCCTATCATCCGCAAATTTAACAAAAATGTTTGATTGGTGGATGGGTTGACCGTCATGGGTGAAGTGCATAGAGAAGGGGACTTGGCACACATCCTTGTGGCACACCAGTGCTCAGGGTAAGGGTGGAGGATGTGTGTTTGCCCATTCTGACAGACTAGGGGCGGTTGGTGAGAATATGAGTGATTATAATATTACAATTTGAATAGCAAAAAATATATATATTAAAATTGGCCAATTTTTTACTAAAGCTACCTTATAATGTAATGAACATCTCCAGAAAATTTGGTTTTTGTTAAAATCTGTGATGATGAGGAGTAAAAGTGTGATGATTTGATGTGGAATTACCCATCAGGAGTATCTCTGCTCCAAATTGATGATATACAGTGATCCCTCGCTATATCGCGCTTCGCCTTTCGCGGCTTCACTCCATCGCGGATTTTATATGTAAGCATATTTAAATATAGCGGATTTTTTGCTGGTTCGCGGATTTCTGCGGACAATGGGTTTTTTAATTTCTTGTACATGCTTCCTCAGTTGGTTTGCCTAGTTGATTTCATACAAGGGACGCTATTGGCAGATGGCTGAGAAGCTACCCAACTTACTTTTCTCTCTCTCTTGCGCTGACTATCTGTTATCCTGACATAGGGGGATTGAGCAGGGGGGCTGTTCGCACACCTAGACGATACGGACGCTCGTCTAAAAATGCTGAAAGATTATCTTCACGTTGCTATCTTTTGTGCAGCTTCCTGAAAGGACATGCTGCACGGTGCTTTGCATACTTAAAAGCTCGAACAGCACGTATTGATTTTTGACTGAAAAACAAACTCTGTCTCTCTCTCTTTCTCTCTCCCTCCCTGCTCCTGACGGAGGGGGTTTGAGCTGCCGCCTTCAACAGCTTTGTGCCGCGGTGCTTCGCATACTTAAAAGCCAAACAGCCCTATTGATTTGTTTGCTAGAGATTGTTTTCTCTATCTATGTGACATTCTGTGCTCCTGACACGCACTCCTTTGAAGAGGAAGATATGTTTGCATTCTTTTAATTGTGAGACAGAACTGTCATCTCTGTCTTGTCATGGAGCACAGTTTAAACTTTTGAAAAAGAGACAAATGTTTGTTTGCAGTGTTTGAATAACGTTCCTGTCTCTCTACAACCTCCTGTGTTTCTGCGCAAATGTGTGACCCAAGCATGACAATATAAAAATAACCATATAAACATATGGTTTCTACTTCGCGGATTTTCTTATTTCGCGGGTGGCTCTGGAACGCAACCCCCGCGATGGAGGAGGGATTACTGTAATCCACCCTAGAAAATGCACTCGCCCTTTTAACTCTGTAAAATCTGAATATCCTCATTGATGTGATCCTTTTTCTCCTTTAAACACGACATCAAGCCTTTCTATCAGAATAGTCACACCTTCATCTTAGTTCAGGTCTTCTGCTCAAATTGACATCTCAATGCCTTTCTTTTGTCAAATGCAGCCAGGATTCTATAATTATCAGCCATCCTCTACTATGAATGTTAAACTTAAATAACAACACAACACCTTTGATGTTAGCCACACACTTTTTATTTTTCTCTCCCCTAAAACACACCATCATGAGTAACCTTCTACAAACCCACTCTCCTTAAACCTCGAATGTTCTTCTCCCAGTCGGGATGCAGTCCAGTAATCCCAGAAATAGGAGCACATATATAAAATATAGAATATAACAACTTAACAGAATGAAGCTCCCAATGCGCAGTTCAAGTCCAGCGAGGATATCCAACAAAGCCCTAAATATGACAGCTTTAATAGACCTGCCATTGCTGTGTCCAAACATGATGGTGCTGTGTAGATAAAGTGTTGTCATATCTACAAGGTGGGACTGAAATGTATGCAAAACCCTTTAATGAAGGTCTGCAGTGCACGTTGATCACATCTGAATTGTTTGATTTGTAATTTTAAACTGTGAGGCAGAGGAGGAAATCAAGAAAAATGTGACTTTGAACCAAACATCATAGAGGACACTAACCCTGAAGTGTGCTCATTATTTTTACTGACTTTATGAAGTTAATTCTACACTTTTATTTTCACAGGGCTTTCCCATTTCACTTGTCCATACACTGAGGTGTCTAATGGCCTACAGCTCAGGGCTGTCCATATGAGAAGTGAATCTGAGAAGAGAAGGGCAGACACTTAAAGAGAGAGAAGAGTTTCCCACAGAGCATGGCCTCTGCCAAAGAAGATGGCGTGGATGAAAGAATGGTGGACATTAAAGAAGAGGATTGTGAGCGGCTCACACCAGAGGATGTGTGTGTGAAGCTGGAGTATCATGAAGAAAGAATTTCAGTTTTTAAAAAGGAGGAGGAGTGCATGGGGGTGACTGCTTCCATTAAAGCTGAGGACTTTAATGATTTCTCCATTGGTCTTAAACTTCAAAAGCATGAAACAGAGGATATTTTCAAGCAAGATGCCTGTGAAGAATCTCCAACCAGTTTGCAGCCCTGGTCCACTAATACGGGACGACTGGCTAGGCAGGAGAATTCTGCAGAGCTGAAATCGGAGTTATCAGAGTCTGAAGAGAAAATCACTGAGGGAAATGGGAGAGAAGGAGAAGAGTCACCTGGGAGTGTCAGAATAAGTGAGTAATGTGATTAAATATAAAAGAAACAGAGCATTTATAAATTCTAATGGTGGGTCCTTTGATGTTTTTAGAAGATTTAAATGAGAGTGGAAAACATGGTTAATTGAACTTGGATAAAGACCACCTGCTCAGGTGCATGATAACAAACAATAGGTTACCTGATAAATGATAAATTAGAAAAACTTGTGTGAATAAGGAAAAATCTAAAGTGTTCATCATATGACTTGAACATCATGAAGCTTTGACTGAAGCTGTGACGTATGTGATGCCAACAGCGCATTACGTTCAATGAGAATATGAAAAGTCATGTTTTGTTAAAGACATGTATATTTCTTAAATTATGTGGCAGTTAAAATAGACTTCCACAAAAAGAAAGAAATAAGTAAAAATAAAATCCTCATCACTGTGCACTCAATAAGAGTGAATTTGTTCAAGCCAGTGCACATCTAATATGTGCCTCATCTTTCTAATTATAATCTCGTACACTTTGACGTTAACAGTGACAAGAGCTACCTGTATGGGCCATGATGACATTCAGGGGGTCTCAGGGTCTTCTTTCAGCATCTTGTGTTCTGCTCTCTGCTTGAACTTGGTGGGGCAGTATGGCCTGGAGAAGTTGGCAGTGGTGTGAAATCTTCACTTGGAGATGATCTTGGGCCCTTCTGTCTCCCACAGTCACATCGGGTCAATTTGGAGTCACCACTCCACTTCACCTGCATGTTTTTGTTGATGAGGAGAAGAACCAGAATAACCAGAACACCTCAGGTCAGGATTTGACCCCAGAACACCTAAACAATAAAGCAGCTGTGCTAAACACTGTGCCCCCCTAATGCAAGCGGTTATATTTGTATGTTTAGATTTTAGGTCAGATTAGGTTCTAGAGAATGTAAATATCATCACATACATTAGAGTGAAGAAGAGAAAACTCAAATTCACACACATTATTGGGTAGGAAGGCTCTGATCAGAGTCTTTAGAGTCGATATTGATCACCCATTTCATTCCATTAGGATCTGCTGATATCAATAATGCGTTTTTTTTTCTTCATAAAAATAAATATTTTTATCCATGCATAAACTTCACATTCCATAATAAAGTGCTACAGCATACACACAGAACATTTACCCATAATCTATATATATATAAAGGAGAGTTGGGATCCGTGTGGCTGTGTTTGTGGAGGGACGGAGAGTTAAGGCGGGTGTTGGAGTCACGTGATCATCTCCCCTCCCATTCACCTCATTTCATTCACTTCATTTCGCTCCGAGCTGAGCTCCGCAGCTGACGCGGTTAGTCCTTTCTCCTTTACTGATTTACTGTTTAGTAGACGCGGTACTTACTGAATAGTATTTTTTCGTTTAGTGTTTCTTAGTGTTTAGTAGAGGCGGTGTGCCGGTGTTGCAGTTTAGTGTTACTTTCTACTTCGTTTTTGTACTTTAGTGTTTAATAATAAATAATAATAATTCATTACATTTATATAGCGCTTTTCTCAGTACTCAAAGTGCTAAAATAGTGAGTGATACTTAGCTGATAGCAGTGTAGAAGCAGCACAGCACAACGGAGCCGGTAGGACAGGCGGGTGTGGTAGCGTAGGTGAGCGGCGATAACAAGCAGCAGGAGGAGGAAGCAGGATTTGGATGTTCCAATACACAGCTATAAACAGTAACGCTCGGTAATTTCAGGCGTGATCGCCCCGGAGCCATAAGCCATAAACCAGGTTAGTATGAACATCAGATCAGTTCCCGGTCGTAGAGTACTGTAAGATGAAACGGGAACAGATCAGCATAGCGAATATAATCACGGAGACAGATCATCCTGAGGTGCTAGATCGCCAGGTACAAAGAAATGTTCGTAGGTCTCATCCCGTGATCCACAGACTCGGCTGTTCTCAGTAAAGTGGAGTCCATAAAATCTGTAAATATTAAGCCAAATCCATGCAATTCGAGTCGGCTGTATCCACGAACTATACGTATAATAAACGAAATAAAACAAGTGTAAGAAAGTGCAGAATTAAGGCGAATTTTGCGAAAAGTGTTGTTAACAGGGAGGAGCGGCAACAACAAGCGTGCGCCAGCGTCCTCACCTGCTATAATAAAGCAGTTATAATAAAGAAGTTTAGTAGAATTTTACTTTATCTCATTTTGTGTTCTTCCCGTCGTTGTTGCCGTTTTTTAGTGTTAGTGTCTACTTAGTGTTTGTGTTTAGTGTTATGGAAGAAGTGATCTTACCACTGTCAGATTTTGCAGTGAATGAGTTGGTAAATAATGATTATTTATCAACAGATCACATGAGCAAATTCAACAAAATTTTAGCTGCGCGTACGATTTTCCAACCTCAAGAGGTTTTGCGAATGTGGACTCCTGACATACCTATAATGCCCATTCCACAAAATGCAAAACATATTCAAATATTACCTTCTGCAGCTACAGAACGAGTGACTCACTGGGTGTGTATCTGTTATGATGGTTCTGGAATTCATGTCTATGACAGTTTAAACGCTGAAGAGCAGCTTCATTTCCTTCGTGCTTTGTTTCCTTACAAACCTCCCAAAGTTTATGAAGACGCACAGCAACAATTAAATCATATAGATTCTGGTATATCTATATAAATAAAAATGTAAATGTTCGTTTGTTCAAAACCTCAAATCTCCAAAAGTTCTTCACCGATTGCTTTGAAATTTTGACACAACGTTGCATTCGAATACGCGCGTGTTTTTATATACATATTATATAGATGGCACACCTGTGACAGGTAAAAACATGCTTTTTTTGAAAACACAGCGCCATCTGTTGGACGTAAATGCAACACATGCCATACTAAATATTTTACGATTCTATTTCAATGTTTCGATCAAATACATTTGTAAGTACGTGAATAAAGGCAGCGACATGGCAGTTTTTGGCGTGCAACCAGAAAGAAGTGATAGGAATGCGGTCATACATATCGATGAAATCACACAGTATTAGGCTGGAAGATACATAAGCAGCAATGAAGCTGTATGGCGAATTCTTTCATTTCCCATACATGAACGAAGTCCAGATGTTGTTCACTTAGCAGTACATCTAGAAAATGGACAACGCGTTTGTTTCACAGCTGCGAATGTGCAACAAATAGCCCTGAATCCACCGGCTACAACGTTAACTGCTTTCTTTACGTTATGTCAAAATGACGCGTTTGTGAAAACACTGCTGTATTCGGAAGTGCCTACATATTACACATGGAATACGAGTAGAAAATCATTTGAACAACGCAAACGAGGAGAGCGAGTCAACGGACAACCTGCCATATTCAAAGAAACTACGATAGGCAGACTGTACACTGTGCATCCCAATCAAGATGAATGCTTCTTTGTTCACATGCTGTTGGTAAATGTGCCCAGTCCAACGTCTTTCCAGCAATTGAGAATTGTCAACAGCGTTACACATGCCACTTTCTGAAGTATATGTCAAGCTCTGAATTTATTGGAGAACGACCGACACTGGGATGTATACATTAATGACGCGTGCAACACGTCACATCCAAATCAAATTCGTGCATTGTTTGCAATCATATTGACCGCCTGCTCTCCTTCATCTCCAAGACAGTTATGGGAGAAATATAAATCGCTCATGGCTGAAGATATTTTTCGTCGAATACGCAAGTAAAATTCAAATATAAACATGGATTTCACAACAGACATCTAAAACTAAGCGTTGATAATATTTGAAGATTTGTGCTTAGAAATCGCAAACAAACTTCTCAATCAATTGGGAATGCCATCACCGAATCGATCTGCTGCTGCTTCTTTCGATGTAGAATTGCGTCGTGAACAAAATTACAACACGGGTGATCTTTTGTCGTATGTGCAATCAAATATTCCTAAGCTAACGCTTCAGCAAAAAGTCATTTACGATCAAATACAGTGATCCCTCGCTATATCGCGCTTCGCCTTTCGCGGCTTCACTCTGTCGCGGATTTTATATGTAAGCATTTTTAAATATATATCGTGGATTTTTTGCTGGTTCGCGGATTTCTGAGGACAATGGGTCTTTTAATTTCTGGTACATGCTTCCTCAGTTGGTTTGCCCAGTTGATTTCATACAAGGGACGCTATTGGCAGATGGCTGAGAAGCTACCCAACTTTTCTCTTTCTCTCTGTTGCGCTGACTTTCTCTGATCCTGACATAGGGGGTGTGAGCAGGGGGGCTGTTCGCACACCTAGACGATACGGACGCTCGTTTAAAAATGCTGAAAGATTATCTTCACGTTGCTACCTTCTGTGCAGCTGCTTAGTGAAGCGACATGCTGCACGGTGCTTCGCATACTTAATTGATTTTTGCATGTTTGTTTTTCTCTCTCTGCTCCTGACGGAGGGGGTGTGAGCTGCCGCCTTCAACAGCTTTGTGCCGCGGTGCTTCGCATACTTAAAAGCCAAACAGCCCTATTGATTTGTTTGCTTTCCTCTGTCTTTATGACAGTCTCTGCTCCTGACGCACACTCCTTTGAAGAGGAAGATATGTTTGCATTCTTTTAATTGTGAGACAGAACTGTCATCTCTGTCTTGTCATGGAGCACAGTTTAAACTTTTGAAAAAGAGACAAATGTTTGTTTGCAGTGTTTGAATAACGTTCCTGTCTCTCTACAACCTCCTGTGTTTCTGCGCAAATGTGTGACCCAAGCATGACAATATAAAAATAACCATATAAACATATGGTTTCTACTTGGCGGATTTTCTTATTTTGCGGGTGGCTCTGGAATGCAACCCCCGCGATGGAGGAGGGATTACTGTAATGCAAATTGTCAATAATGGGGTTGGAGAAATCTGGAAACTGGGAACGGAAAGGTGCCGGTTGATCTGACCTCAGGACGAATTTCATTGCCTCATAACTTCTGCAATTTATTGACGTCCAAAGAAGAATTGGTTGAAAAAGTATTTCCCAATATTCAAACCAATTATAGGAATCACGATTGGCTGAGTGAACGAGCTATTCTTGCGGCCAAAAACAAAGACGTCTACGAACTTAACAATATTATTCAGTCTAACATTCTGCACAGACAATGGAACAACAACAACAACATTTATTTATATAGCACATTTTCATACAAAAGTAGCTCAAAGTGCTTTACATAATGAAGAGAAGAAAAATAAAAGACAAAATAAGAAATTAAAATAAGACAACATTAGTTAACATAGAAAGGAGTAAGGTCCGATGGCCAGGGTGGACAGAAAAAACAAAAAAAAACTCCAGAACGCTGGAGAAAAAAATAAAATCTGTAGGGGTTCCAGGCCACGAGACCGCCCAGTCCCCTCTGTATACCCACAAGCATTGTGAAATTAAACAAATTAGAAACGTGCGCTTTCTCTTTTCTTTCTTTTCCATTTAACCAGACTGAGCCACAGCAACGCGTGGCCGGGTACAGCTATATATATAAATTATATATATATATATATAATATATATGTATACTAATAAAAGGCAAAACCCTCACTGACTCACTCATCATTAACTCTCCAACTTCCCGTGTAGGTAGAAGGCTGAAATTTTGCAGGCTCATTCCTTACAGGTTACTTACAAAAGTTAAGCAGGTTTCATTTCGAAATTCTACACATAACGGTCGACAACGTTTGTCATGTTAAACTTTCTTATTTATGTCCCAATCTTCACGAAATTTGGTAGATGGCTTCCCAGCGCTAACCGAAACCGATCTACGTACTTATTTCGGTGCTATGACACCACTGTCGGCCGCCATATTGAACTTTCCAATGGTCTTTGTTACTTAATGGGCCCATCTTCAAGAAATTTGGTACGCGGGTTCCCAACGCTAACTGAATCCTACTTACATACATATATACGTCCATAGCCTGCAGCTCTGTCCACACTCTGAATCCTCCAGGCACTCCTGAGCATAATCTAATTTTGAAGGTTTGGGCACCAATAATGTTACTGAGAAACTTACAGCCACCGAAAGTTTGTAATGGCACGAGACTTCAGGTCACATGCCTGCAAAAGAACCTAATTGAGGGAACTATTTTTACTGGTGGTGGCTCAGGGGAGAGAGTTTTTATTCCTCGCATCCCCGTTATACCCTCTGATCTCCCATTTCAATTCAAACGCCTCCAATTTCCAGTAAGGCTCTGCTTCACAATGACAATAAGTCTCAGGGACAGACCCTACAAAAGGTTGGCATTGAGTTGAGGCAAGATTGCTTTTCACATGGCCAACTATATGTTGCATGCTCAAGAGTAAGCTCAGCGCACAGCTCGGTCATATTACAACCGGAGGGGCGAACTGACAACGTGGTATACAAAGAGATCCTTAACAAATAATTATTGGTACATTTTCCCTCAGTTTATTATTTAAAATTTTAAAGCAGTACTTCACCGCTGCGAAGTGCGGGTATTTTGCCAGTGCACATATAATGGATCAAAAACAAGCTGATCAAAAACAAAAGGCATTTCTTAATCATACTCCACATTTCTAATCAACTGAAATGTTTAATTAGATATTTATAACCATGTACTACGAGAAGAAGAAAATGAGACAGTCTTGGTGAACGCTTCAGGTTCTTATATACTAATATAAGCATCTCTGCATGTTCTGAGGACAGTCTGGTCCTCCTGTCATGCACGACATGTGCCCTCCTTATACGAGTGGGGACAGCGAGGGTCTGTTAATTATGGCAGCACAAGTAGGATGACCACTTTTATTGGTCCAGCATCTCTTGTGGTTTAAGGTTCACAGAGATAAAGATTCACCTCTGATGCTGCTGACTCAAATATCCTTTTTATCTTTATTGTCAATTTCTTCATTCATTCTGCAGTTCTGTTGGCAGGGCGTTTCTTTGGACCTCTTGACTGTCGGCTGTCGCTCCGAGTGCATCTGTGTGGTTGAGACACTGGCATTAAGCAGTTTATGTGTTTCAGATCTGCAATCATCTGTGAAATACGTGTCCTTATGCCATTGTTTAATTTGGGGAAAAAATCATTATGCTAATAATATGTTACAGAATTCATAAAAGTATAGTGACTATTCACACTCAATGCTTATTATGCGTAATTAGTATTATATTATTTAGGTTTAAAAACTAGGCTCATACCATTCTACCCAACAATCCGATAAGGGGGCTGATTACAATTTCTAACTAATCGACATCCTCTTGATAACAATTTACATTTATGTACCAGCTCGGTAAAACTCTACATCCTTTCCTCGCATCTACCTACACATTCACTGAAAAGCTAATCAAAGGGATTTTAGTCAAAATAGCTAATGCGCAATTAATTATTTATACAAGTAAATCAGTCAACAAACACTCACTGGCAGATGGAATAGTGGCTCTAAATGATCCAGAAGGTGACATCTTCCAGAACTGAAAGCTGCTGGTTGTCCAGGCTTACGAATTCCACTGTTTTTGCTGTCACAGTAAGTTTTTGCCGTTCTTGCTGTCAGTATTATAAGGTTGAGTTTTCTAAGCGCTGCCATTATTGGAGGCCGAGTGAGAGTAGGTGACTGAGCTAGACTAACCTTGCTAATCGCCTCAGCCTTTGAACAGCTCGTTCTTCACACCAGTCCCTTTTGTGTTGACTTCTCAGATGGTGAATAAGGTTTGTATTGTTGAAAGTGTTAGCAGAGAATCCTCCATCACTGACTTCTTTTTGCACATATTTTACGGACCGCAAATTTGTTCTCTCTTGTAGGAATGCAATAAAACTGTTAGACTGGCTAGGACGTGTTTCTGTATTTTGGTAATATTGGAACGTTGTCTTGCATACTTTTTAACATTCAAGATCAGATGTTAAGATCAGCTAATTTGCTGAGCACTGGTAAAGTCATTTGGAGTGAAAATTGGCTGATTTTGATTTGTCATCAGTTGATCAGATCAGGCCTGTCTTTCACATATTGAGAGAAAGGTGGAGAAATTGAACAGACAGCAGCAGAACATGTAAAGACTACACATGGAGTGGCCAGACCATAAATGGCACCTCAGTGTGAGGAAGGAATTCCAACCAGTTTGCCAGGTCCGTGTACTTTTTGGTATTTGAAATTTCATTTTAGAAGCAAAAATGAAAAAACAAACATGAAAGGAATTTTCAGATTTTGATTTTTGATCAAAGAATGAAATGAGGGAAAATAAGGTATTTTTTAATTCTGTGGTAGCAAATAGCAGTGATAAACTTAAAATTACACATACTTTTCTCGATTTATCTGTGATTCAAATAATGAAAGTGTAATAGCTCAAAAACAACAAAACAGACGCATTTTCATTGTCTGAAACCGGAGGTGGTACTTCTTCTGTGCGATTTTTGATGACACGTACGAACAGTCCTCCTCCTCACAACATATCGACCGATGACCTTGAAGTTACACTACATGGCATCAGTAGAGGATGGATCATTACATTGTTTTTCGGAACAGTGAAAGAGTGACACTCCGGGACGAGGACATAACTGCAGAAAAACTGAGTCGCATCTTTCAGGTAAAAATACAAGCTTTGCAAACTTTGCTTCATTGATGTGGCAGTTCTTGTATGAACGTTATTGTTATTACTTACTGTGAAACAGCTAACATTTGGCGATTTCATTTACTAACACTAAGTCTGGCAATTTTTATAGTGCTAGCATTTTGAATGGTTGCTCATTGACTTTTACCGGCTACTATAGCGAGTAATCGTTTCGAGTATTAACAGTGCGCACAAGTGTAACACGTTAGGAGAGCAACGTGATTTACAGAAAGTTTTCTTAACATGTGCTACACTTGTCAATGAGCAACCATTCACACATTTACACACATTCAAAATGCTAGCACTACAAAATTTGCCAGGCTTAGTGTTAGTAAATGAAATCACCAAATGTTAGCTGTTTCATAGTAAGTAACAACAACAACGTTCATAAAAGAACTGCTACATCAATGAAGCAAAGTTTGCAAAGCTTGTATTTTTACCTGAAAGATGCGACTGTTTTTCTACAGTCATGTCCTCGTCCCGGAGTGGACATTGAAATGTTCTTTTAATTCTGAAAAACAACATAATGGTCCATCCCCTGCTGATGCCATGCAGTGAAACTTCAAGGCCGTCGGTCGATGAGTTGTGAGGAGAACTGTTCGCACGTGTCATCAAACATCGCACAGAAGAAGTAGTACCTCTGGTGCCAGACAACGAAAATGCGTCTGTTTTGTTGTTTTTGAGCTATTACACTTTCATTATTTGAATCACAAATGAATCCAGAAAAGTATGTGTAATTTTAAGTTTATGACTGCTATTTGTTACCACAGAATTAAAAAATACCTTATTTTCCATCATTTTATTCTTTAATCAAAAATCTAAATCTGAAAATTCCTTTCATGTTTGTTTTTTCGTTTTTGCTTCTAAAATGAAATTTCAAATACCAAAAAGTACACGGACCGTGCCACCACTTCATTGTACTGTGTTAATTATTTTAAAAGGCGGGTAGTGGTTAGGAATTTGGACATCAAACTCTGAAGCTGTAGGTTTAAATTCAGCATTTTACACCATGTGACCATGAGTAAGTCACATGACCAGCCTGTGCTCCAGCTGGAAAAACAAGAGAAATGTAACCAATTGTGTTTCAAGTGTTGTGAGTCACCTTGGATAAAGGTGTCAGGGACAAAACAATAGTTAAAATGTTTGTGTTCTTTCAGATTTACAGACGAATGACAGCTTGTCTCCACCTTCATTTGGTCAGCACTTTCTTCAGTACAAAGAGAAAGGTTTGAAGAAATCAGCAAGAGGATCAGAGAACCTGACAGCAGGCTTTTTGCAGTGCAGTTCTTTCCCTGCTGCTGGAGTAACACAGACAGAAGCCATCAAAACTGATCGACAGCAAGTGGAGAAAGAAATCCAAATTCATTCTGGAAAAAAATGTTTGGAATTTGGCAAGCAATTCACACAAAATAATGATCTTAATGAGCATATGAAGATTCACACAGGAGAAAACATACATTGTTGTCATGAATGTGGTAAGTCGTTCTCTAGGAGAAGCCATCTACAGAGTCACAGAAGAATCCACACAGGAGAAAAACCTCATTGCTGTTCAGAATGTGGTAAGTCATTCTCACATCTATGCAATCTTCAGACACACAGAAGAATCCACACAGGAGAAAAACCTCATTGCTGTTCAGAGTGTGGCAAGTCATTCTCAACGAGTAGCTACCTTCAGACGCACAGAAGAATCCACACAGGAGAAAAACCACATTGCTGTCCAGAGTGTGGTAAGTCATTCTCAACGAGTAGCTATCTTCATACGCACAGAAGAATTCACACAGGTGAAAAACCTCATTGCTGTTCAGAATGTGGTAAGTCATTCTTACATATAAGCAATCTTCTGACGCACAGAAGAGTCCACTCAGGAGAAAAACTTCATTGCTGTCCAGAGTGTGGTAAGTCGTTCTCAACAATTAGCTATCTTCAGACACACAGAAGAAGCCACACAGGAGAAAAACCTTATTGTTGTCCAGAATGTGGAAAGTCTTTCCAAAGCAGAAGCAAACTTCAGAACCACAGAAGAAGCCAAAGAGAAGAAAAACGTCATTGCTGTTCAGAATGTGGTAAGTCGTTCTCATATATAAGCAATCTTAAGAGGCACAGAAGAATCCACACAGGAGAAAAACCCTATTGTTGCCCAGAATGTGTCAAGTCATTCTCATCGATAAGCAATCTTAAGAAGCACAGAATAATCCACACAGGAGAAAAACCTCATTGCTGTCCAGAATGTGGTAAGTCGTTCTCAAGGAGAAGCCATCTTCAGAGGCACAGAAGAATCCACAAAAATGTGTGCCTCATTTTTCAAAGGCACACAGAAATTGATACGGGTGAGAAGCCATATTGCTGTCCTTAATGTGGAAAAAGGTTTTTCAACAGTAGGTGTTTTCAAGTACACACACAAACTCACACTGAAGAGAAAATGCAGTATGTCTGTTCTGAATATGGCAAATGTTGTGCAAACAAGAAAAGTCTTCAGAGACACACCAAAATCCATACTGGAGAAAAACATTTTTGCTGTTGTGACTGGGAGTAACAATTGTTAGATTTAAGCTCACTTCAGTGCCACATCAGAGCTCATACTGGAGTGAAACCTTATTGTTGTCCTGAATGTGATAAGCAGTTCTCACAACAAAGCACCCTACAGAGTCACATCAGACTTCACACCGGAGAGAAACCTCACCATTGCTTGGAATGTGGCAAACAATTCTCACGCCTCAATTCTCTGTATAATAATAGAAGTTTTATTGGACAGAAGCCTTACAGTTGTACTGAATGTTGAATGTGATTCTCCTATAATAGTTTTCTTCACAATCATAAAATAATTCATTGTGGTAAGAAATAACGCTGTTCTGACTGTTGCAAGTTTTTCTCAGAAAGCAGGACTCTCAAGGATCATATGAGAATTCACTCTGGAGTGAGACCTTATTGCTGTCCAGAGTGTGGCAATCGATTCTCAGTTCAAAGCGCACTTAGGTGCCACAGAAGGATCCACACTGGAGAGATGCAGTAAACCTGTTCTGAATGTGGTAAAGGGTACTCTTCCAGAAAAAGTTTTCAGAGACACACACAAAGTCATATTGAAGTAAAGCCTGTCTCAGAAATGACACATGATCTTTCCTTTGGCTCCTCAATCAAAAAGACATGAAGAAAAATCTTCTGAATGCTTTAAAGGACTCCAGTTGAAAGTAGCTAATAAGTACATAAGAATAGTGGAGAAAACACTGAAAGTGGCAAACAGATCGTAGATGTAAGGTCACCTCAGAGCCACATATAAATTCACACTGGAATATAACACATATTTCACAAACAGCAAGAATCTTCTTCAACAACTTACAGGTGCAAGAAAATAAAAAAAAACCTCATTGTTGTCCTGAATGTGGTTACCGCTTTTCAGACAGCAGTGGCCTTCATATTCATAAATGACTGTCTTACTTGTGGTAAGCCTCTTAGCTGTTCTGAATGTTGAAAGTGGTCCTCCTGTATCAGCCGTCATCAGCAGCATGTAAGATTTAATGAAGGACTCAGAAACTGTACTGCCAGGATGTCAGCCATACAGGGACAGATCATCTCTGCACCAGTGCTGTGACATCAGATGGTGAACAAGCAGACAACAGAATGAGGTAGCAACAGTACTGTGCGGTGATAACAACTTCAATAACGGAACACAACTGAAAAAGTTCAATGTAATAATAAAAAAATGGAGAAGACAAATCAAATCCACAGTACAGTGCCAACTACCAGGAGGTGCCACTGCCAACAAGGAAATATTTTTGTTTCGGAGCTTTGGAGATGGGGCCTTATCTGAGTAGCAATGAACTTGTACCGTCTATGGGATGTCATCTGATGGCTGACGCCTGGGCTAAGTGCAGACAGCCGTTCTTAACCCTGATAATGAAGAAGTCATTTAGTGACGTCAGCTGACAGCTAATGCTGTCCAATCATATACTGGGGAGGGACAGTCGAGGAGGACAGGGGACTAAAAAGAGAGCCGTCACATGACAGACCAATGGAGAGGGGCTTTATAAGACTTTTACACTAATTTAGGTTATCATTTCTAAATGATAAGAGTCTTTACAATCCAAACGCATTCATCAGCTGTGTGTCAAGGGTGAGTCCAAAAGTGGGAATTTAAGAAGATCGAAATACAAATAAAATGAAATATTCAGGGTTCAAAGAGAAATGTTTAAGACCTGAAGAGGGAGTCACAACAGCATGCTAGGGTTAGCACGGGGGACCACAGTTGTGAAGAATATCAATTAATGTATAGAAGGACTGCGGTGGGCTGGCGCTCTGCACGGGGTTTGTTTCCTGCCTTGTGTCCAGTGTTGACTGAGATTGGCTCCATAAGACCCCTGTGACCCTGTAGTCATGATATAGCGTGTTGTATAATGGATAGATGGATGTACTGTATAGAAGGAATATTATTTATAATAATAATTGTATTAGAAATGCAGAACACAGTGAAAATGAAATGAACTGATTTTATTGTCTGACATATAAGAGAAAAAGGGAAGACAAAGCAGAAACACTCAGGGATCTCTGCTGACCCAGCTGTTTATTTGATAAATTAACCTAAAAATATAACGGATGTCACTTTGCTCCATGTCGGTATATCCTGGGGTGGTGTGTGAAGGACGCGCTACACTCCGAATGTGTTGGTTCAGGTTTCACTTTGAGTTCAGCACCTTCTTCATATCGAAAGCCAAGACAACGTTTCTTCACGTCGAGACTACAAGCTGGAGGCCGCAGGAGCTCAATAAACTCCAACAGCAGGATGGACGATTAGAAAGCTCTGCTCTGAGAGAGTGTCAGCTACACAAAGCTTCGGCTTCATTTACTTGACAGGAAACTTCAAAAGCAGAAGTGGCCCCATCTGTACCCCCACCACTGAAGGTCACATTTGACCCCCTTACTACTCTGCGTTGGTTCACTCTGCTTGGACTTTCAGTATTTTGTAAGTTTATGTTTCATTTTTTGGCCACACTCTTTTTACATTTCATGTCATTGATGTTCTCAAATGTGTGAGTATAGCTTCACTCTTTCAAGGACTTATCTAAAAAGGGTACATTGGCCATGAAATGCTAGAAGGCAGAAAAAAATTAAGAGGTGACATCGATGAAATTCGCTCAGTGGCAGAGGTGACGTGGACAAAATCAGAAAGGACAGCACAGAAAAGGCAGGTACCAACTGGAAACAAAAGAAGAAAGCTGATTGGTGGAAACAACTGTCAGTCACTCCTGAGTGGACTGTTGAGGACAGCCGTGGCATGCAGACTTCAGAGTTCATGTGTTTTTGATTTCAAATCTGTGACCATACACTGAATAAGTCTGTTATTTATCAGTTAGCATGTTCTGAAACTGTAATGTCATCACAAAGATCAGCATTTTATTAATACATGAATTACATTCCAATAGGTGGTGCACTGCAGATGATAACGCTGAGGTCCACGCCGATCACTTATATTTCCTCCCAGCTTATTAAATGACACACTCCTTTGACATTTCTGTACTTTGTCTTTATTTCTTGAGTGACTGAAGTAAATATTAGGGCAACGGATGTTGGAAGTTTCTGCTTTCTTGCCCAGGGTGTTATCAACTCTGAGAGGTTGCACTTGAATAATAATAATAATTCTTTATATTTTTATTGTGCTTTTCTCACTACTCAAAGCTCTTCTACACAGTGAGTGGGAAGCAACTTCAACCACCACTAATGTGCAGCATCCACCTGATGATGTGACGGCAGCCATTTTTGTGCCAGTATGCTCACCAGACATGAGCTATTAGATGGTGAAGTGGTGAGAGAAACAGTTAGCTAAGGAGAGAGAGGGGACGATTAGGGGGACACAATGACAAGGCCTTGGAGGGCAATTTAGCCAAGACATCTTCATGGAGGATACACAGAGATCTTTAATAAGCACAGAGAGTCAGGATTTCAGTGTCACGCCTCATCTGAAGGACAGCACCATTTCTACAGCACAGTGTCCTTGTCACTGCACTGGGGCATTGGGATCCACATTCAGACCACCGGGTAAGCCCCCTATTGACCTCACCAACACCTCTTCTAGCAGACACCCAAGCTTTTCCTAGATGGTCTCCAATCCAAGTACTGGCCAGGCCTGAATATGCTGAGGTTGAGGTAGATGACCTGATCTGAAGTGCATGCTATAGAAGAGCAAGTGCAGCAGAAGTAAGACCCCCTTGGTTGGGAACTGGCATAAAACCAAATGTTATATGGTCCTTCATGTCTCAGAGACATCTGTACATTTGTTAGTGCTGGTGACAGCGAGTCCCAGTGTGGGACACTGAGAAGTGACAGGCTGGAGGGGTCACTGTTATGTACTTAAGTTGAATGAGTCTGAGCGGGACTGGCATCAGGGCATCACTTATACCCAATTGTGTGACTCGGATCTGTGTGTGTTAATCGTAGGGTGCAGGAGTAGACGAGCCTGTTCAACAGACTTGATTAAGTCTCACAAATCCTGAGATAAAACGACTTGAATAACCAAGAAAATCTAAAAAACTGTGAAGGAGCCGAGAGCGGCGAGCGCCTGCTGTGTGTGACGTGTCTGTCTGTCTGTCTGTCTGTCTGTCACTCACTTCAGTTTTTAATCAGTTTTCATATTTCTACAATCCTTGTGTCTATTAATGAATCCTATGATTCTGTTTCTTAGACTGAGTGGACTTCAGTTACCTTAAGAGAGTCTAACAGGTGGGGTCTTTACTGAATTATCTGATAAATTACTGGCATGGACAAAGACAAAAACTAAAATTCATTATTTGAGTGGATTAACATCAGTCAGTCGATTCTCCTCACCAACAGCATTCACACAACTCTGATAAGCAGGAGATGAGAACTTATTATGGGATGGGCAATTTGACTAATAAAGAGGACTAACATGGACTCTGATGTGGACTTCAGTATGTAATATGTGACAATGTCTTACTTGTATTTCTGAATGGATGAATAGTAATTTTCTAAAGCTAAATAAAGAGAAAACTGAAATCTTAGTGATTGGCAGTAATGGATACAATGAGGCTATTAGAAATAAACTTGATGCATTAGGATTAAAAGTCAAGACGGAGGTAAAAAGCTTAGGGGTAACTGTTGACTGTAATCTGAATTTTAAATCGCATATCAATTAGACCAGTAGGACATCATTTTTTCACTTAAGAAACATAGCAAAAGTTAGACCTCTTATATCATTGACAGATGCTGAGAAATTAGTTCACGCGTTTGTTTTCAGTCGACTAGATTACTGTAACGCACTCCTCTCAGGAATACCCAAAAAAGACATCAATCAATTACAATGAGTGCAGAATGCAGCTGCTAGAATCCTAACTAGGAATAGAAAATTTAAGCACATCTTTCCAGTTTTGATGTCACTACACTGGTTACCTGTGTCATTCAGGGTTGACTTAAAAATTCTGCTTATGGTTTATAAAGCCTTAAATAATCTCACTCCATCTTATATATCAGAATATCTGACATTTTATATTCCAAATCGTAACCTCAGATCCTCAACTGAGTGTCTCCTTAGAATTCCAAGAGCAAAACTTAAAAGAAGTGGTGAGGCGGGCGGCCTTCTGCTGTTATGCACCTAAAATCTGGAATAGCCTGCCAGTAGGAATTCGCCAGGCTAATACAGTGGAGCACTTTAAAAAACTACTGAAAACACATTACTGTAACATGGCCTTCTCATAACTTCACTGTAATTTAATCCTGATACTTTGTATATCCAATTCATTATAATAACTATTCATGGTGGCTCTAAAATCCGTACTAACTCCTACTCTCTCTTCGGTTTCTTTTTCTGGTTTCTTTGTAGTGGTGGCTTGCACCACCACCATCTACTCAAAGCACTGTGATGTTCCAACATTGATGGATTAAAAGCCAGAAGTCTGCATGACCATCATCATCAAGTTGTTCCGTGAGAACCTTAAATACAAAGAGGACTATTTCATTTTTGTTAGGTAGAATGCCCAGAGGGGACTGGGTGGTCTCGTGGCCTGGAACCCCTACAGATGTTATTTTTTTCTCCAGCCTTCTGGAGTTTTTTTTTTTTTGTTTTTTTCTGTCCACCCTGGCCATTGGACCTTACTCTTATTCTATGTTAACTAATGTTGTCTTATTTTAATTGCTTATTTTGTCTTTTATTTTTCTTTTCTTCAGTATGTAAAGCACTTTGAGTTACTTTTTTGTATGAAAATGTGCTATATAAATAAATGTTGTTGTTGATGCCGGCCCCTCCAGACTCCCTCTTCCCACATAGGAGTCTGTTGAACCAACACCATCGATAGTTATGACCAAGATGAGCGGACAAATCTCATTGAAGTCAGGGGATGGTGGAAAGTGCTCGAGTGCTTTTATTAAAAACAGTCAAAAGTAAAATCTAAAGTGTCCACATGTGCAGTGTTCTCAAAAAAAAATCACAAATAAATCCTTAAAACCAGTGAAAGGTGGGTATAAAATCCATAAGAAATAAATCCGTTAAAACAGAGGTTACAAATGCAGGGTCTCTCCTCACGTGATCTCAGCCCACCTCCTTCTGTCTCCCCGGCTCACCCATCACTCGTGAGACTCTGCAGCACGAACTCCTTTCTGCCACCCCCCGTCTTGGCCGCCTCCACACTGCACAGCCAGGCCCTCCGAGGTTGGCACACTGTTTGTGTGTACAGACCACTCAGAGCCGTTTTCCACAAGTGAACTCTGTCTGCTTTATTCTAACTGTGCATTACAGTCCACTGCCAACAGGACTCTCAGTCTGTTTATATAGTGTCTGCCACTAGGTGGCACCATAACCCCTTAACAGCCCCTTCTTCTGACTTTGTAGTCCAGCACATTCTCTGGTGTTAGTTATTTACACAGAAAAACTTTTGTTCTTTTTTTTTAACTCGAACATTTCAAGAAAGTGAACCAACATAACCACATCAAGTAAATATTCAGAGGTCGAGTGTTTTCGGCGGCTGAATCCGTCTGCCGCTGCATGTGTAGTGCGAGATGTCAGATGTATTCTCAGTTTTCATCTTCTTCCCTGTCTATGAGATGGCCGCGCTGTCGGTTTCAGGTAGATGCTCCGGCTGGTCCTCCACTTTGGCCTCGGTTGACACATCTTGGCGCGGTGCCTCGCTGGGCTCTGTGTTAGCCTGAAACTTATCTGTGAGCGTAGACTCGGCAGGCCTGAGGTCCACTCGGTTGCACCGGTACAGAGCTCCGTCCACATCTACCAGATAGGAGCGTGGGGCTACCTGTTGGAGGCAAGTTCCTCGTCTCCATATGCCGGTTCTGTCTCCATGAAGAGGCTTCATTCTTATGCTTGGTCCCACGTTCAGCTCGGGAAGGTCTCTGGTCGTTTTATCAAATGATTGTTTTACGACTTGTCTTTTAAAATGCAGCTTATCAGACATCCGTAACTACACATGGTTGGAGCAGTGTGTCAGTCACCAGGAGGGGTGTTTTCACAGCCTCCGGGCCATCAGCCGCTGTGCTGAGCTGGTGTCCATGCCCATAGTCGGCGTGTTTCTCCACAGCAAAATCGCTTTCCATGGGTCGTTACCCGCACGGTTCGCTCGTCTGCAAAGTCTTTTAACAATTGTCACCACTGATTCCACTTTGCCATTGGCTTTAGGGTACATTGGGGACGAAGTAACGTGCTCGAAACCCCACTGCCGAGTGAACTTTGAGAACATAATGCAAGCAAATTGTGGACCCGTGTCCGTAATGACTTGGTTGGGCTAGCAGTACCTGGCCAATTGAGCCTTGCATCTCTTAATGGTGGTGTCTGCTGATAGGTCAGGTAATAGTTCAACTTCCCAGAGGTCTTAGTAGTGATCAGCCATCAGCAGAAAGTCCTTTCCTGCGTAGTTAAATATGTCCATACTCAGAATTTACCATGGATATGTGGGGAGTGGATTTGACATCATGGTCTCTTTCTGTTGTTCTGCGTATTCGTTGCACATGGTGCTCTGTCCTACATGGTCCTTAATCTCCCCGTGCATATTTGACCAAAACAGTGTCTCGTGTGCCTGTCTAAGGCAGACTTCGCCACCTATGTGGCTCCAATGTATGCGCCATAGCATCTCTGTACGTAGTTGCTTTGTAATAATTACACGCTGGCCTTTATAAAGAACCCCGTCCTGTAGACTGATTTTGTCGCGGTAGGCCCAATACTCCCTAATGGCCACGGGTGTTTCCACCTTCATGTCGGACCATCCGTTCAGCACCACTGACTTGAGGATTTGGAGGTGTTTGTCACTCTCGGTGGACTCTTTGATTTGTGACAGACACTGTTGCGTGACGTTCACATAGTCAGCCTGGTTTATGTCCTCCATGTCGTTCTGTTCATTGTACATGCTGGACATGTGGTGTGTGTGTTCCATGAGAGCGTATCATGGCTCTGCTCAGCGTGTCACTCACATACATAATCAGGCCCGGTTTAGAGGTTACTTCCAGAGCGTAGTTTTGGAGTGAGAGTAGCATACTTTGAAGTCGTTTTGGGGTGCTAAGCAAAGGTTTGTTAAAGATTGTGACTAGCAGATTGTGGTCAGTTTCAGCAGTGATCTCCTCACACCATACAGATAGCTATGAAGTGGTGGCAGGCAAACACAATGCTTACACATTCCTTCTCGACCTGAGCGTAATTCTGCTCGGTTGCGGTGAGAGCTCTGGAAGTGAATGCTACAGGCTGCCCTTCCTGTAGTAGGCAGCAACCGAGGCCATTCTGACTGGAGTCACTCTGTACTGTTATGGGCTTGTTAACATCGTAATATCTTAGTGTTGGTGCCACAGTGATAAGGTGCTTGACTTCATCCACGGCCTTCTGGTGCTTCGTCAGCCTGCAGTGCTACTGCGTGTCTTTATCCAGGTGCCTGCGCAAAGGCTCGCACACCTCTGAGAGGCGGGCATGAATTTCAAGAGGTATGTAACGAACCCGATGAACCTTTGTACAGCCTTTGAATCTGTGGGAGCAGGCATGTCTTTTATAGCTCTTACCTTCTCTGGTCTGGCTTGAGACCCTCAGCTGAGAGTATGTGTCCATGAAAACGAACTTTGTTCAGTTTAAACTTCAGCTTGTTGATGCTCAGTCTCAGCTTCACTTCTCTGCAGCGGTTCATTAGGGCAATTATATTGGCGTTGTTGTCACAAGTGGCTTCCTCCAGAGAGTCTTGACAACCCACTAGAAGTATATCATCTGCAATCGGCTCGACACCGCACAGGCCAGCTAATAATTCATGTTGTTTTCTTTGGTACACCTCAGGAGCTACTGACATGCCAAAAGGGTAACATGAGCCAACGCATTGACCCCCATGGTGTCCAGAACGTTGTAAGGAGGCTGCTGTGGTTGTCTAATTTAATTTGTAGGAAGGCATCCTGGGCATCCACCAATGAAAACAACGGACTTTGGGCAGCTTATAAAGGACATCTTCGAGTGTCGGCATTATATAGTAGGACCTTTTCAGAGCTTTG